>NC_056727.1:892500963-892583463 GCF_019279795.1 Protopterus annectens | reverse complement strand
GCTGCTTATAGACCACCCATAACTTAGGCAGCATGCAAAGTTGGATACAAAAGGACCCATGACACTCACACCTGCCCCCCCAGTCCAAATAATAAGTGAACAGTAAGCTGCTACAAAACCATGACAGGTCATACAAAGTGGCCAGACATATACAGTGACCTTTTAGCAACACAGCTACAATGAGTGAAGATAGTAAACAAGAATACAAACAGCCAGTAATTCACACAAGTTCATTTTACTCTGATGTCTTTGACAAAGCATTCAAGGAGCAACACATTACAAGAAATATTTGCCTTAATTAGAAGACGCAATTAACACATAAGTACATTTAAATACACAGCCTCCAATTACAATCCTCAGTCAACCCCCTAGGGGTTAAAATATCACATTTAAAAACATACATTGAATCTGTACATAACAATTGTTCTTTTATGACTGTATGACCAAACAGAAACAGACTTTTTCCAAAACAGTACTTTGTAACTCACTACACTTAGTTGCATGTATATACACTACAAAAAAATGAGGAGCAAGTCCAGGAAAAAAACTAAAACCCAAGTACTGGACAAGAAAAGAAGGAAAACCAAACTGCTCGTGGATATAAAAACAAACTCCTGGCTTTAATAGTATTAACGCAAGCAAAAATGAAAACACAGCGTTTTCGACTGAATACAAATCAGACTTCTTCAGATACATCTATATTGGATAATTGACCAATATATATATATATATATATATATATATATATATATATATATATATACATACACACACACACACACACTGTTATAAGACATTCCTCCCGTAATTAAACAATTAACTTGATAATTGGAAGAATGCCTTAATGTTAAATGCTATCAACCAGTATGCTGAATAACAAAAAAAATAAATTCTATGAAATACAAGTATTGACTTGTTTGAATGAATTGTTTTGATACTGCAAAAAACATTTGATTACTAAACATTTGATTAAAAAACATAAGGTTAAAAACGTAATACAAAAAACAATTGATGAACAAATATTATGACCAATTACAGTTGTTACAGTTTGGCTAATCTGAGTTTTAATAATGGTGTAAGGGGAAATGCTGTCATTTAAACCTGGAGGTTTATTAGCCTCCAGGAAGATTTGCCAATAGGCTTCTCTATATGCCAACTTTGATTCCTAAGGTCCACCCCTGGGATCTTTTTGTACTGTTTCAATTACGCAAAAGCAATAACTTGCTTTGGGGCATGACAAGGAATGTCTGTGTAAAGCATTGTGATGATTCCTATTGCTTATACTATTCATGTGTTCGTATATTATATGCTTTAGTTGCCTCTCAGTTTTACCCACATAGAAACTTTCACAACCATTACAATAAACCAAATAAACTAACCCCAAACTGTTGCAGTTGGAATAGCTGTGGGAATATAAAACTTTATTCCTCGAGGCTACTGTAACTTGTTCTTTGTGTATGATATAGGGACACTAGTTGCAATCCCCACACTTGTATGCCCCTTTCCTTATATATACATATGTATATACACTATATATTCACCCCCCCACCAGGGGATAAAGTATCACATTTATGAATTTAAACCGATTCTGTACATAACAATTCTTCTTTCAGGATTACTACCCCCCCCCCCCCATGGTGCAAATTATTGAAATGTACAGCTATAAAACTGTCTTTTTCCACATCAGTAATATCTGTCACATGTTCAAACACCCTAGTTTTAAAACACTTGTTACTGATGTACTGCTGAACAGCACTGATGGCCATAGCATGTGGTTCTGTCTGTAGTGACTAGGCCAGCTACTGGGATGTTATACATATCCATATGTTACCTGTGCATATAACTATGATACACATTTTGTCTTGTAAATATAATTATTTATTATTTTATTTATTTATTTTACATTTGTTTACCAGGATAGTCCGACTGGATACATGTCCACTTTCAGTGGAGGCCCGGGGCGAAAAGCTCCAAAAAGACATTCAACGAACTGCTACATTTTTACAGTTTAAAACACAAAATAAAACACAAATAAAATGATTTTTACACAGATGTAAACAAACACAAAAACAGATACACAAACAAATTATTACATTTTTTCTCAGATGGAAAATTCTAGACAGTGTCTTTAAGAATGGTAGGGTATTGAATGCCTTGTAGGCTAACCTGGTAGTAGATGTAAGGAGATCATAGGATTTATATGTTAAGAAACAATAAAGTGTAGGCAGAAATCCTCCATGTGCACATGAGTGATGGTTAGAGTTACTCTGAATTAGGACAAGGACATAGCCATCGTTTTTTAAAGTACTGAATCAGACTTTTCTTGAATTGAGGTAGAGAGAGTTCAGATGTAAGAATTACAGGAAGAGAATTCCAAGTTTTGCCAACAGAGTTAGCAAATAGATATTTACTGTCTGTGTTGTTGGATTTGAGAGTCACTAAACTGGGTATAAATCCCTACATCACAAGATGGGTTGCCAACTGGCTCACTGATCGAACCCACACTGTAAAAGTTGCAGACTCCAAATCTGACCTCAAAGCAGTGACAAGTGGAGTACCACAGGGTTCCGTCCTAGGACCTCTCCTGTTTGGTATCTACTTCTCTGAAGTACAGGCTAACACAGAAGGCCTCTGGCTAATGAAGTTCACAGATGACTGCAAACTAGGAGCCATAGTCAAGTCCCCAAATGATGTGGACATCCTACAGAAGGGCCTCGCTGAGACAGATGCCTGGTGTCAGATCCATGGCCTCAAGCTCAATGCCAAAATGTGCAGTGTCATCCCCTTTGGTAAAAACTCTGTACCCATGAACTACCACATAGGCAGCAATCTACTTAATACCAAATGCGTGATAAGAGACCTTGGGACCCAGGTGGACAGTAGTCTCTCCTTTGATAGTCACATCACCACAGTAGTCAGGAAGTCCTTCTACGTGGCACACCTCATCATAAAAGGTTTCTCATCCAGGAAAAAAGAGGTCATCGTTCCCCTCTACTCGACACTCATTAGACCCATTATAGAGTACAATGCCCCTTTTGGAATGTACCTCACAAGACATCTGCAGCAGCTGGAAAGGCCACAGAAGTATCTCAAAAAGAGGATTTCTGGCCTCAAACAAATGCCCTACACTGACTGCCTCAAAAAACTCCAGCTTTACTCCGTAGCACATTACCTACTCCGAGGTGATCTCTGCCTAACATATAAAGCTATGTCAAACCCAGAGCTGTTGGACATGCTACACCTAAAGAAATCCCAATCCCTCTGAGCTACATGATCTAGGGACCTAAACCTTGTCACCACAATAAACAGGACATGCTGGAGGGATAGATTTCTGTCCCAGAGACTTCCCATACTCTAAAATAGGCTACCCATCTATGTCAAGCAAAGTTCTTCATTAGCGCTCTTCAAGAAAAATCTTGATGAGTGGATGGGAAATAGGAAATACACCCCGAGGATCACTTCTGTGTCTCTGCTCGACAGTGGCACCGGAAAATAACTTTCTTGGGTGGCGTAAGCCAGGGAACCTTATTGGCTAGGCTTACATAGGCCCTTGGGCCGATAGCCTAGTACCTACCTATGAACCTATGAACCTATGAACTAGTAGTCTTTCAGACTAAGAAACTAAGACAACTATACAGAGCATGTGCAGAGTAAAGTACTGCTTCAGATGTGTGTGCTGAACTGCATGTTATATACTGAGCTCATACCATTTAACTGTCCAGTGTTTTGCACACTGACCATATGTGTGCCTCATATTTGTAGTCATTTATTCATAGAGTTGTGTCATGTCAGTCAAATCCTTGCCAAATCTGTGAAGACTTACATTACAACATCCCCCTTAATTGTCTACTGACTTTTCCCATTCGGGATTGCCACAGTGGATCATATGTTGCCACTTCTGCATATCCTGCATATCTCTTAAACCAACCACCTGCTTGTCCTCTCTCACCACATCCAGAAACCTTATCTGAGGCCTTCCTCTCTTCCTCTTACCTGGCAGCTACATCCTTACCATCCTTTTCACAATATACTCAGCACCCCTCCTCAGCACATGTCCAAACTGATATAATGCTGTCTCTCCAACACTGTCTCATATCTGTCCAACATGGCCTGAGCCTGTCATATACACATTGCTAAACCTGTGCACCCATGTCACACCCAGTGCAAAACATAACATCTGTAGCTCTACCATATGCAGCTCTCACCCCTACCTTTTTGTCAGTGCCACTGCCTCCAATCCATATAACATAGGTGGTCTCACTACCCTCATGTAGACCTTACATAGCATATTTACTGGTACTCATCTGTCACATATCACTCCTGACACTCTTCTCCACCCTCTCCGTCCTGCCTGTTCTCTCTTCTATGCATGTCCTCCATAGTCCTCATTACTCTGAAATGTTGATCCCAATCATTTTAACACATCCACCTTTGCCAGCTGTACTCCATGCATCCTCAACATTCCGCCATCCTGCCTCTCATTCACACACAGATATTCTCTCCTAATGCTGCTGACCTTCATTCCTCTCCTGCCTAGAGCATATGTCCACCTCTCCAGGGTCTCCAAAAGCTGTTCCCTACTCTCAATACAGATCACAATGTCATCTGCAAACAACATAGTCAACGGGGACTCCCGTATGATCTTGTCTGTCAACTCCTCACCTCCCTGCATAACCTAACTTCCACTACTCTTACCCATAACTTCATGCTGTCACTGGTCAAGGTTATCCCTCTGTAGTTAGCACAGCTCTGCACATCAACCTCATTCTTAACACCGTACCCAAGCACTTTCTCTCCACTCTTCATGCAGCCTCACACTTCCCAATATATCAGTAAACAGTCTGCCTAACACACCACTGCCTTTTCCCCTAAACAACCCCATACTTCCACAGGTGTGTAATGTGGACCAACAGGCTTGCCAGTATTCATCCTCTTCATATCTATCCTTACATCCTCCTTGTTAAGCCATTGCACTTCCTGATTCACCATACCCACATCATCCAATCTTCTCTGTCTCATTTTCTTCATTCATCAGCTTCTCAAAGTACACTGTCCATGTGCTCAACACACTCTCATCACTTGTGAGTACATATACCTCATCATCCTTTATCACCCTTATCTGCTGCACATCTTTCCTAGCTCAGTGCATCTGTCCAGCCATTTGGTACTATTCCTTTCATACCTCCATAGTGTCCAACCTGTCATCGAACTCTTCATATGCCCATCCTCAGCCTTTGCCACCTCTCTCTTTGCCATGCACATCATCTCCTCATACTCCTGCCTACTTTCCTCATCTCTCTAACAATCACACTCCTTCTTCCCCAACCTCTGTCTCTGTATACAGTCTAGTACTTCCTCAGTCCACCAACAGGTGTCCTTGTACTGTTTCCTCCATCCACGTGTCACCTCAAGCACTCGTCTAGCTGTCTCCCTTACCAGCTCTGCTGTACTTAACCAGATATTTCTTAGATTGTCACTGCCATCCATTACCTGTCTCAACTCTTCCCTAAACTCCACCTCACAAGCACAATTTTTCAATTCACGCCATTTGATCCTTGGTTCTGCCCACCCACACTCCTCCTCATCTCAATCACCAACATCTTCTCGCATACCAGCATTTCCTGCTGCCTAACTACACTTTTCCCTGTCACCACTTTACAGTCTCCAATCTCCTTCAAACTGGCCCTCCTACATTGGATATATTCCACCCGTGTGCATCTTACACCACTCTTGTATGTCACCCATGATCATCCCTCATGTCATAGTGTGTATTCACCACAGCCATGTCCATCCATTTTGCAAAATCCACTACCATCTCACCGTCTCCACTCCTTTTAACGCCATACATACCCATCAATTCCCCATCCCCTCTGTTCCCTTCACCAACATGCCCATTGACATCTGCTGCAATAACCAGTCTGTCACCCTTGGGCACAGCCATCACCATATCATCCAACTGACATCACATTTCTCTTTCTCATCCATCGCACAACCAACTTTCATAGCATATGCACTAACAACAGTCATCATTACACCATCACCTTACAGCTTCAGAAACATCACTCTATCAGACACTTATGTCTTCCTCCAAAAACAGTCTTGGCATACTGTTCCTTCAGCAGAAGCCTTACCCCTACCACCTCCAGTCCATACCGTGATAGCACAATTGTGACCTGCCTACCATACACCCAGCCATAATCCCCTTCCATGTGGTCTCTTGCACACACACAATATGTCAACCATCCCCTGGCCATCATATCAGCTAGCCTAGTCCCTATACCACTCATACTGCCAACATTAACAATTCTTACCCACAATGCCACCCTCCTAGCTTTTCCCTCTCTTCCTGCCATATGATTATTGGACATCCTCCAGGGGATGCCTGTCAGTGCAAAGGCTACTGTGCTACTGAATGACTCAAGTATGTTACAGCAATATTGAGACACTATCACTGATTTTGTCCCATTGCACCCTTGTATGCATGGCATCCTACAGATGTCCTGCTGTAACAGGTTGAGAGGGATGTATGCAGTAGGAGTGTGAATTTAGTGTGCCATACTGACATAAAACAGAAATGTATGGGATACAGAGGGGTGTGAGCCAAAGTAATCCAGGAGAAAATCCTTTTCTTAAACGCAGTTTTATTAATAAAAACAAAGAGCGTTTTCGCTTCGGAAACAAACTGAAGCTTCCTCAGAAGACAATAGAAATGAATTTGCGCCAAAAGTTTAAATCACCAAAGGAAGTGTGTCGGATGACATCACTTCCTGAAAGACATCAAATATAAATCCAGCATTCAACTGATGGTACAAGGATACCTTAAAATTATTCATTGAAACTAACTATTTAAACCTTCAACATTGCACCAAAACTTAATTTAATCATATTAATTAAGATATGAAAAATATTTAAACAATATATATAGAGGCAACGTGAATGAATCCGTGCCCCTTCTTCACAGTAATAGTCATTTTTAATTATAAACACAAAACAATGTGTTTATATGTAAATAAATATGTTTTTAAATATATTAAAAGAATATATAAAATGTAATGAATTTAAATTATAGTTTTAGTACAAGATCATATTAAAAGATAATATTAAAAGTAATATAAAATTGTTTGTGTTTATAATTAAAAATGACTATTACTGTGAAGAAGGGGCACGGATTCATTCGCGTTGCCTCTATATATATTGTTTAAATATTTTTCATATCTTAATTAATATGATTTAATTAAGTTTTGGTGTGATGTTGAGGGTTTAAATAGTTAGTTTCAATGAATAATTTTAAGGTATCCTTGTACCATCAGTTGAATGCTGGATTTATGTTTGATGTAATTGTCTTTCAGGAAGTGATGTCATCCGACACACTTCCTTTGGTGATTTAAACTTTTGGCGCTAATTCATTTCTATTGTCTTCTGAGGAAGCTTCAGTTTGTTTCCAAAGCGAAAACGCTCTTTGTTTTTATTAATAAAACTGCGTTTAAGAAAAGGATTTTCTCCTGGATTACTTTGGCTCACAACCCTCTGCATCAACCAGTTTTGTAGCCGTTCTACTAGTTTGTTTGTCGTACTATGGCTACAGGGGGTCCAGTTAGCCCGAGTACTCTGAACATCTTTGGAACAGATAATCCAGGTTCGGTTTAGGACAGAATTGATATTGGAGCACTTTTAACGTCTTTATCGCAAAGAATGGATTCCTTGCATTCCCGTTTGGATGTCATTGAATCAAAAGACAACAGTAGAACTGGGCTATACAGTTTTCAGTTGGGGCAGAACCCCCGTCCTTCTACTGCAACCTTACAACCTTCAACAAATACTTCGGCGGAAGATGTCTTTATTCCAAATGGGCAACGTGCCCTCACTATTGCAGCTACTAGTGATAATATTGATCGTAATGACATCTGTGACCTGGAACTCATTGGCATTCCCCCCATTGCAGAATGGATTGAGAATTTAGACCCTTTTGCATTTACTCAAAGACCATCTGAGGAGCGACCGGCTTTGGGTCAGGCAGAGTCTGTTACTAACACAGATACTATTAACAACAAATTAAAACAACTTGATTCGAAGTTGTTAAAACTAAAGAAATTACAACTGGAAGTAGTTTACTTCCAACAATGTTTGAAGGAAAAAATTGTCCCCAAAGGCTGGCGGAGCCAATTTTCACCTTCTGGGCTTATACTTGACTCTTCTTTCCAATCTGACTTGGTGGCCTTTTTTGAACGACAGGGGTCTCAGCTGATTGAACTTTTGGTTAAGCATTATATCAAATGTATCGACATGCTTACCATTGAAATTAACAACCTTGATGCAGCTATTAAATTGGACATCGACTTTTTAAGATATAAATACGATTATAATCGTATTTTTAATAGCATTGACACATTAATGGTGAAATTAAAGCAGAATAAAACAAAGAAATTGGTCAGGGATAGATTTGCTTATCAGCACCACAATGCTTACCCCAAACTTCAAAGTTCTACTTCACGGGATGCCCTTATTGATGGGGCCACAAATAGTCCCCAAGAGAACAATGTCCAGTTTGATTCCACTAATTCATCCATTTTTGGAGAGGACAGGGGTGCTAACTCTGACTTTGGTTTAAGGCGTAGCAACAGGATTAAAGCAAACAATTCTAATCAGCACAGGAATGGTAACTACAACAACAAGAATTACAATAATAACTCAGGAAACAATATTTTTTTAGGGCAACAAGTTCAATGGACTTACAGGAACAGAACCCGGAACAACTAATTGTTCCTAATTCTGTTATGGAATTTTCTGGTTCATATTCTGTGGACGATGGAGTGGACATCGATAAAGTCTTCCCTGTAATACAGTCTAATAGTAAAGGAGACTTTAAAATTTACAACTTTTCCCATGTCCATTTAGAACCTGAATTGATTGAACTGTTGGCTTTGGGGAACACTTTCATTCCTAGTCGACATTTTAATTTGACAAATACTATCATTGATTTGAAATGTTTTGTCCGTAAATTGAATTTAGACTTGTTGTACAGTAATGATGCTAACAATATGGGCTTTGATTTGAAATTGTCCAGTACATTCAATCCTCCATTACATTCTGGATTACAAACTTTTGAAAGAGTTTGTGAGGTTGACATGAGACATATTGGTATTTCTACCTGTCCAAATTTTAATTCATTTAAATTTAACACCAGCAAGGAACAAATTATGGCTCTGAGCAACCTTCGACAACTATCTGTCGGGGTTATCAAGCCTGACAAGGGGGGTGGTTTGGTTGTGCTGGACAATGCTGCTTATATAGAAAAAATGTTGCTCGTCTTGGATTCTCCAGCTTATAGTCCTTCTTCATTAAATGAGATGAATGTCACCTACAAGAGGATTAGAGGCTATTTCAGGGATATGTTCCTGGCTGGTAAAATCAATCTTGACACGTATAATTTCATTGATATTTCATTTCCAAAAACCCCAATTATGTTTGGGATCCCTAAGATCCACAAGAACTTACAGAATCCACCGATGAGAGCTCTTGTGGACGGTAGATCCTCCATGACCCATCCTTGTGCCCGACTAGTTGACAACATTTTGGCTAAATATATTAAGGCCATCCCCGTGGTATGTAAAGACTCTTGGTCATTTTTGAGGAACATTGGTAATACTAAATTTGATAAACCCAACAACTTCTTAACAATCGATGTTGTTGACCTTTATACTACCATTCCTCATCTAGAAGCCATCAAATGGATTGGTTTATTTCTAAGGGAGATTAATGCTACACAGAAGGACATTGATGTTGTAACAGAATTGTTGGACATTGTTCTAAGTTCAAACTTCTTCACCTTTGACAAACAAATCTACCTTAAAAAACAGGGGGTGGCCATGGGATCACCATGTGGGGCCAGTGTTGCCAACATTTTTATGGCATACTGGGAGAAGAAGTTTATCTTGGAATGTCCAGAATTCAAACATCATATTATTATGTATACCCAGTTCCTTGATGGTATATTCATCTTATTCAATGGTGATACCCTTGTAGCCCAAAAATTGGTGAATTATATGAACATGACTACAACGTTTCTTAAATTCACTTACCAATTTTCAGTCGATGAAACTGAATATTTGGATGTTAAGTTGGCTAAAGATCTAGAAGGTGGGAAACTAGTTTCTTCTGTTTTCAGGAAGTCTACTTTCTGTAATTCTTTTCTTCATTTTTATAGTTTCCATCCCTATAAACAGAAACGAGCTATAGTAAAAGGTCAACTTGTTAGGGCGGTACGTATGTGTAGTACATACACCTCCTTCCAAAAATAATGTGATTTTTTGAAAGGACGTTTTACCAACAGAGGTTACCCGGTTACTCTAGTAGATGCGATCATCGAGGAGATTGATTTTAAAAGATCTATGGGCTTTTTCAAACCCCTCCTTGATCTAAATGTGAATTTATTAGGGGTCACTACTACTAGCCCCAATATGACTGATATGATAGAAATTGTTGATTTGTCAGGCATTAATCCTCCTGCTAGACAATCAAAGTTTCCAACTAGTTTTATTACTACATATAATATTGAATCTAAGAAAATTTGGGCTACTATTTGTAAAAATTGGCATTTTATTAGTAGTGACTCTTTCCTTCTAGGGAAATTGGGACCTCGACCAAGGGTGATTTACAGAAGGGGTAATAATTTAAAAGAATTAGTGCAAAGCAACAAAAATCCAACTTCGTTTGCTAGACAAAAAGGGTCATCTATGTGTGGTGCCTGTAATTGGTGTCACACTATTAAAATAGGACAAACATTTAAGGTTAGGAACAAAAAGTATGAAATACAACACAGGATCAACTGTGAAACTAGATCCGTTGTCTATGTTGCGCTTTGTCAATGTTGTAATGCTTTCTACATAGGCAAAATGGATCGAAAATTTCGAGAAAGGATTTACCAGCATGTTTATGCCATTAGAAATAAAAAAATGGAGAATGCTTTGGCCAAACATATTGTTTATAATTTTGGCCACACTTTCCAATTTATGGGCATTGACCATTTACCACCTAGTCCTAGGGGTGGTCCCTTATCTCTTTTGTTAGAAACACGTGAGCTCGAGTGGTAGATAAAACTTGATGCCTTTAACGTCCCAGGTCTCAACGAGAATTGCAATATTTCCGCAGTCTTGAAGCTTAAAAGTCATAAGAGATAAGACTGCTTAGGCACACATAACCTTCTAAGGTTAATTATACACTTGCTTGCGCAAAGGAAAAAATTCTTTTATATTACTTTTAATATTATCTTTTAATACGATCTTGTACTAAAACTATAATTTAAATTCATTACATTTTATATATTCTTTTAATATATTTAAAAACATATTTATTTACATATAAACACATTGTTTTGTGTTTATAATTAAAAATGACTGTTACTGTGAAGAAGGGGCACGGATTCATTCGCGTTGCCTCTATATATATTGTTTAAATATTTTTCATATCTTAATTAATATGATTAAATTAAGTTTTGGTGCAATGTTGAAGGTTTAAATAGTTAGTTTCAATGAATAATTTTAAGGTATCCTTGTACCATCAGTTGAATGCTGGATTTATGTTTGATGTAATTGTCTTTCAGGAAGTGATGTCATCCGACACACTTCCTTTGGTGATTTAAACTTTTGGCGCAAATTCATTTCTATTGTCTTCTGAGGAATCTTCAGTTTGTTTCCGAAGCAAAAATGCTCTTTGTTTTTATTAATAAAACTGCGTTTAAGAAAATGATTTTCTCCTGGATTACTTTGGCTCACAGCCCTCTGTATCGTTCTTTTGTTACCAGTTTTGTAGCCTTTCTACTAGAAATGTATGTGAGGTATTAGCTATGCACATGTCATTATGAGTAGGTGTACGTGTTCACCTCATGAAAACAGACATGGAATGCAAAATGTCAGTTAAAACAGCTGTACATGTTGTACACATGTGTAATCTTAGTTACTATGCACCCAAAAGAGTGACATGTCTATAGCTACTGGCTGTTGCATTGCCCTGACACAGCCATGGTTAATACAGTAAGCACAATTATCATTACTAAATTGGAGAGGTGTCCAACTGTGTTATGACTTTGTGGCCATGCCCACTACAAACAACCGATTGAACACATACATGGCTGTATGGACTCAGCAATACCTTACTTGTCATACCTGCCTCCACCAATGTACAGTAATCCCCTTTGCTGGACAGCAGCATTACACAAACCACAGACTTGGCCCCCATAGTGGCTGTACAGGACAAAGTATGGGCAGGAACCAACCTGGCATCAAGTCAGCCATTGTCTGAACAGGCATATAAGGTCACAGGTGGATTACTCTAAGGCCAACTATGATTACAGATTGGAGACATCCACCAGGGACAATCACAAGGCCATCTTTCCATATGTCTGCAATCTCGTGGGCAACATACCAACCCAGCTTGTAATGGTGGCTAATCAGATCACATACACACACAACATGGCTACAGGCAACCTGATGCAGCTAGGGTTAGGGCAAACACCCCCCCCCCGGCTCAGCATCACTATAGGTGGATATGTACTGCACCCACACCACTCCCCTCATCACCAGTGAGCAGGCACATATGCCTACTGAAAGGCAACAAATGTAAGTATCCATGGAACGTCATATCATCCTTGTCTGCATTCTACATGAACTCAGGCATGTGCTTCCAGCTGCATTAAACACTGCAGTCACACCAAGCCGCAGCACCATCCACACACCATCCGCATGGAAGATAGCTAATGTCATCCATTTAAACAGACCTGAATGAGGAATGACAGTTTATGCAAACAACTTGCCCTCACTGCGGGCAATGTGACTCATCAGGATCAGGAGTGCAATGCAAGCTGATACTGTGCTGATAGATTACAGGGGTATGGTGTGGTTGTGAGTTTTAGCTACTGGTATAGTTGTGAGTGTTGCCTACTGGTATTCAAGGTTCATGTGCAGGTACTGGACATACTGTTGCCAAATGTATGGGGTCCTGAGATGTGTTTCCCTGTTAGTGTCCACCAGGTGCAATGCCACATCACCGGAGGGAGACCTCTTCACCAGTGGAATGCAACCTGATAATGGAAGCCATAATACAGAACCACACAGCACTGTTAGGCCAAAGCCAGCAACATCTGTGAGAGAGGACCACCCTGGGATGTCCCTGTCCACAGTGTAAATTAGGTGGGCCTGCACACACGTACATATGAGCAGGTGCAGCATCATGCCACCAACCTCATATGCCATGCCTTGCAAAGGGCTGCTGCCATGGCCAGGGACCCCACAAGCATAGGTGGGGGAACCAGCCATGCAGCCCCCATGACACCAAATGAGGAGCTCCTTGCCAAGCTTGGGCTATCCATCACAGTACAACACCAGGGTACAAAGCCCCACTTGCTGGAGGTGGGTGGCACCCACACAATGGACAAGGAGCGTGCAGGTAAGGTCTCAGTGGGGATCAGTAGACTACTGTGTGAGACATACTTGTATCTGTACAGTAATTACATGCATGTGCCAGGTACAATTGCAGTTGTGGATGGGGATTTCTAATGCACAGAAGTGCAAATCTATGGTGAGGGACTGCAAACTGTGTAGTATTGGATGTTGTACTGTAAATGTGCAGAGATGCTGCATCCATCCTTTTGCAAGGGCACATGTGAGTCTGCTGACAATACCTGCCTCCCACAACTACATAGGTCACACTGGTCTGCATATGGGACAGCAGCCTGAAGCTGGTGAGTATGGAATTGTTCAGTTGTGCTTTGGCAATACCCCAGGCATTTGGAGGGCATGCAAAGTACCATGCATACAACTATGACTAATAGCCATATTGCTTTATGTGCATGTTCACTTGTGGTGAGGTTAATTGTATTGCATCACAGTGGTCACCACAGGGGCCTATCTGAAGAGAATGTAACATTCCTGTAGCATACCTCACAACCTCTCAGTGCAAGACATCTGGACAGACACCAGCAAAGTGGATTGGACAAACTGACTAAGGTAGGGATGTGTGAAACATTACTGCTATATAGTGGACATAAAATGTATACACACACCTGTTAAGATGGCATTTGTTTCTGATATATACTGATTGAGACCACAACAGTTCACTTATAAAATCAAGCATCTGGACTCATGTATTGCACCTACAAGCCTAGACAAGTGTGAGGGTAGCAGACGTTGTATCAGTATGCTGTTTCAGTCAGGTATGATACCTGATGCTGCCATATGTGTCAGTACACGCACTGTGGCCTATTTGGCAACTATATCACATACATGGGCATTGTTAAGGCAGACAGAGCACTAATAGGTTCCAAACATCTGGATGTTCCAGACACATCTATACAGAGGACTGGTATTTATTTATTTATTTTACATTTGTTGATCGGGAAAGTCTGACTGAACACAGGTCCATTTTCAGCAGAGGCCCGGGGAGAAAAGCTCCAAACATTAATACAGAAAAAAGTAGCTAAAAACAGTCTTGAATATGGAAACATAGTACAAAACATGTTTACAAAAAGTAAAAAAATAACACATTATAAATATATTACATATGAGGATAGGTAGGTCTTGGGAGAAACCAAGAAAGGTGCACTGAATGCGACCCAATAAAGCCACGGATGAAGGCAACCAGTATATGTAACGTTTTATTAAAGAAAATGTCACACTAAAAACACTCCATCTCATCTTGGGAGAAGGCTCCCAGCCCTACTGCAGTTTAAAAGGGAAAGAATTAGTCGTAAAGAAGAAAACAAAGCCATGTATGTTAAGAATATAGATCATAAAGGTTCACATAGTCTAACATATGTGGTAGTAATCCAATTCCCACTTAGTTGTTTTTACAAGTTGAACTTGGGGAGAACCTTTTGATTTATAGCTGAATCCTAGCAACAGTGCAATGGTATGGACCAACCTGGGGAGTAACATGAGCAGAGCCAGTTATTGGTGTAGTGGGTTTTAAGAAGTTTGTTAAATTGGGAAGTAGAGGTGGTTGCAGTTAAGTGGTTTGGAAGCGAATTCCAGGTTCTGGCAATAGAGCAGGCAAAGAGAGATTTACCAGCTTAATTCTTATGTTTGATGACATTTATGTGGTTCTGAAAATTTGATCTTAGGGCTCGAGTGGTGGTGTAGGGGTGAATTAGATCCTGAAGTGCAGGGGTTTTGTTAGGAAAGTAGTAGAGCTTGTGAGCTATTGATGGTTGAGTAGGAGTACTTGGAGAAACTCAAGCCAGTTGAGCTGGTTGAGGGCTAAACAGTGATGGGATCTATGAGAGGCATCTGTAGCAAACTTGGCAATCTTATTTTAGCAGGATTCTTGTTTGCTTAGTTCTGTGTGGTGAAGGTTAGTTAAGATAGGGGAGGCATAAAGGAGAATGGATAAGAGGTGAGTCCTTGCTAAGGTGGCTTTGGTAGGTTTTGTGATGAACTGACAGTTTCTGTATAGGAGGCCAAGCTGATACTGTGCTGATAGATTACAGGGGTATGGTGTGGTTGTGAGTTTTAGCTACTGGTATAGTTGTGAGTGTTGCCTACTGGTATTCAAGGTTCATGTGCAGGTACTGGACATACTGTTGCCAAATGTATGGGGTCCTGAGATGTGTTTCCCTGTTAGTGTCCACCAGGTGCAATGCCACATCACGAGGGAGACCTCTTCACCAGTGGAATGCAACCTGATAATGGAAGCCATAATACAGAACCACACAGCACTGTTAGGCCAAAGCCAGCAACATCTGTGAGAGGACCACCCTGGGATGTCCCTGTCCACAGTGTAAATTAGGTGGGCCTGCACACGTACATATGAGCAGGTGCAGCATCATGCCACCAACCTCATATGCCATGCCTTGCAAAGGCTGCTGCCATGGCCAGGGACCCCACAAGCATAGGTGGGGGAACCAGCCATGCAGCCCCCATGACACCAAATGAGGAGCTCCTTGCCAAGCTTGGGCTATCCATCACAGTACAACACCAGGGTACAAAGCCCCACTTGCTGGAGGTGGGTGGCACCCACACAATGGACAAGGAGCGTGCAGGTAAGGTCTCAGTGGGGATCAGTAGACTACTGTGTGAGACATACTTGTATCTGTACAGTAATTACATGCATGTGCCAGGTACAATTGCAGTTGTGGATGGGGATTTCTAATGCACAGAAGTGCAAATCTATGGTGAGGGACTGCAAACTGTGTAGTATTGGATGTTGTACTGTAAATGTGCAGAGATGCTGCATCCATCCTTTTGCAAGGGCACATGTGAGTCTGCTGACAATACCTGCCTCCCACAACTACATAGGTCACACTGGTCTGCATATGGGACAGCAGCCTGAAGCTGGTGAGTATGGAATTGTTCAGTTGTGCTTTGGCAATACCCCAGGCATTTGGAGGGCATGCAAAGTACCATGCATACAACTATGACTAATAGCCATATTGCTTTATGTGCATGTTCACTTGTGGTGAGGTTAATTGTATTGCATCACAGTGGTCACCACAGGGGCCTATCTGAAGAGAATGTAACATTCCTGTAGCATACCTCACAACCTCTCAGTGCAAGACATCTGGACAGACACCAGCAAAGTGGATTGGACAAACTGACTAAGGTAGGGATGTGTGAAACATTACTGCTATATAGTGGACATAAAATGTATACACACACCTGTTAAGATGGCATTTGTTTCTGATATATACTGATTGAGACCACAACAGTTCACTTATAAAATCAAGCATCTGGACTCATGTATTGCACCTACAAGCCTAGACAAGTGTGAGGGTAGCAGACGTTGTATCAGTATGCTGTTTCAGTCAGGTATGATACCTGATGCTGCCATATGTGTCAGTACACGCACTGTGGCCTATTTGGCAACTATATCACATACATGGGCATTGTTAAGGCAGACAGAGCACTAATAGGTTCCAAACATCTGGATGTTCCAGACACATCTATACAGAGGACTGGTATTTATTTATTTATTTTACATTTGTTGATCGGGAAAGTCTGACTGAACACAGGTCCATTTTCAGCAGAGGCCCGGGGAGAAAAGCTCCAAACATTAATACAGAAAAAAGTAGCTAAAAACAGTCTTGAATATGGAAACATAGTACAAAACATGTTTACAAAAAGTAAAAAAATAACACATTATAAATATATTACATATGAGGATAGGTAGGTCTTGGGAGAAACCAAGAAAGGTGCACTGAATGCGACCCAATAAAGCCACGGATGAAGGCAACCAGTATATGTAACGTTTTATTAAAGAAAATGTCACACTAAAAACACTCCATCTCATCTTGGGAGAAGGCTCCCAGCCCTACTGCAGTTTAAAAGGGAAAGAATTAGTCGTAAAGAAGAAAACAAAGCCATGTATGTTAAGAATATAGATCATAAAGGTTCACATAGTCTAACATATGTGGTAGTAATCCAATTCCCACTTAGTTGTTTTACAAGTTGAACTTGGGAGAACCTTTTGATTTATAGCTGAATCCTAGCAACAGTGCAATGGTATGGACCAACCTGGGGAGTAACATGAGCAGAGCCAGTTATTGGTGTAGTGGGTTTTAAGAAGTTTGTTAAATTGGGAAGTAGAGGTGGTTGCAGTTAAGTGGTTTGGAAGCGAATTCCAGGTTCTGGCAATAGAGCAGGCAAAGAGAGATTTACCAGCTTAATTCTTATGTTTGATGACATTTATGTGGTTCTGAAAATTTGATCTTAGGGCTCGAGTGGTGGTGTAGGGGTGAATTAGATCCTGAAGTGCAGGGGTTTTGTTAGGAAAGTAGTAGAGCTTGTGAGCTATTGATGGTTGAGTAGGAGTACTTGGAGAAACTCAAGCCAGTTGAGCTGGTTGAGGGCTAAACAGTGATGGGATCTATGAGAGGCATCTGTAGCAAACTTGGCAATCTTATTTTAGCAGGATTCTTGTTTGCTTAGTTCTGTGTGGTGAAGGTTAGTTAAGATAGGGGAGGCATAAAGGAGAATGGATAAGAGGTGAGTCCTTGCTAAGGTGGCTTTGGTAGGTTTTGTGATGAACTGACAGTTTCTGTATAGGAGGCCAAGCTTTTTGTTAACTTTTTTAATTGTTTGGGCTATGTGTATGTCAAGTTTTAGATTACTATCGATTTTCAAGCCTAATAGTTTTGCGTTTGTTGTTGGAGTGATTTGTGTCTTGTCTTTAGCTGTTATAGTAAAGTCATTATTTAGTGGAAGATATCTACCGGGGCTAAAGAGGATGAGTTTGTTTTTTTTTTTGGGATTGAGAATAAGTTTTATGTTAGTGAAGCATGTTTCTGCTAAGGAAAAGTTATTTTGAGTAATGGTTCTTAGTTCATGTAGGGTAGGGGAGGCACATATAATAGTGGTGTCATCTGCATATTGCACAACTGAGGCAGATTGTGCTGATGACACTATTTGGTTAGTAAATAGTGAGAACAGCAATGGCCCAAGGATGGACCCTTGTGGGACACCTATGTCAACTGGTAGTAGAGGGGACAGATCTTTTTGCCATAGAACAGCCTACTGACGGTTAGATAAGCAGTTCCTGAACCAGGATGTAGCGGAGGGGCTTATGTTAAGGGAAGATAGAGTTTCTAGAAGCATATTATGGTTCACCATATCAAAGGCTTCTGATAGGTCTAGACATATTGAGGATACGAATAGTCCATTATTTTGATGGTGGTTGACAGTGTTTGTGAAGGAGAGCAATGATGTAGTAGTGCTGTGGGAGGGTCAGAAACCATGTTGGGATGTGGATAGCAGGTCTTTTTTAAGGAGGTACTGCATTAGTTTGGAATGAACTGCTCTCGCTAATATTTTTGATAGAGGTGATAGGATTGCAATAGGTGGTAGTTGGTCAGTTCCAGGGACTTTCCCCCTTTGTGTAATGGTATAATATGTGAGATTTTCCAAGAGAGAGGTACTTTGCATTCTGATATTGACCTATTTATAAGAATCAACACTGGGTAGGCTATGGCTTCAGCTGATATTTGCAGGAAGTCTGCTGGTAAATTGTCAGCTGTTACAGTGATTGGTTTAAGTTTTTTGAGGAGTTTTGTAATTGTTTTAATGGGGATTGGGTCCAAGGAAAAACAGGAGGAGTTGTTAGTTGAACTGAAGCTGGGAAGGGTCTCTGTAGGTAAGGGGCTGCTATCAGGTTTTTGAGTGTTGGCTAGGGCTAGGACTGTCTCAGTAAAGAATTTGTTAAATTGGGTGGGGATATGTTCATGGTTGTTTGGTAATACAGGGGTAGGAGTGGATGATTTACCTGGGTGCAGTAAAGTATTTATAGTGGCCCAGAATTTTTGGGGGTTGTGTGCATATTTTTCTTGTAGGGTCACATGGTAATTAGTTTTGTCACATTTTATTAGTTTTTTGGCTTTGATGCAGAGTTCAAGATAAGTTTGTCTTAAGTTGGGGATTTTTTGTTTGTGGAATTGTGCCCAGACTTTATCCCTTTCTTTCATAATGGTTTTAGTCTCTTTTGTTAGCCAAGGGGCATGGTTGGCTTTGACTCTGATGGTTCTGAGGGGGGGTGCATGGTAGTTTAGGACTTCAAGGAAGGTTGAATTAAAGCAGTGCATGGCTTCATCTAGAGGCAGTTGTTCTAAGGGAGTCCAATTGCAGTATTTTAGTGAGTTGATTAGTTCATTAGTTCATTAGTATTGAAGAGCTTTTTATTACATACTACTCTGAAAATGTTTTTTTTATTATGGTGTGATCGATTCCTAGTTAAGTAGGTTGCCTGATGGTCACTCAGAGCTTCAGGAAGGCAGCCTGATTGTTGCGCCAGTGTGGGATCTGATAGCAGAATCCAGTCTAAGATGGACTGACGTTTGGAGGCTTTGTTGATTCTTGTGGGGGCAGTTATAATTTGGTTTAACCCATGGAGGTTAATATGGGTGGTGGGATTTTGGCTGGAACAGTCAGCCCAGTCTATGTTAAAGCTCCTAATAGTATTGTTTCTTGTGGAAGGGAGGAAGACATCCAGTTTGGAAGGGTTTCCAGTATGGGGGATTATTACCTGGTGGGATATATCCACCTGCAATAATTATTTGTTTGTTAGAGTTAATCTTTAGTTTGGTCAGAATTAGTTCTATGTCCTTTACTTCTTGGGCATTGCATTCAAATTGTTCAATGGTGAGGTGGTCTTGGAATAGTATTGCCACACCACCTCCTTTTTTTCTTTGTCTGTCCCTGCGTATAATATTGTACCCAGGGGCAGTTATTTCATTGTCATGGTGTTCAGGTCTGAGCCAGGTTTCTGTTAGCACTATGACTTCTGGTTTGTATACTGCTAGTAGGGCATGAAGGTCCTGAGTTTTATTAAGGATACTTCTAACGTTAATGTTTAAAAGGAGGAGAGACAAGGAAGGTCGTAGATATAAATGATGTGGTTGTTCTGGGGTACTGAGGATAGGTTTGCTTGGTCCTGGATTGGGGTGGATGTCCCCACAGCAAGTTAGTTTTTGGAATAGGTATAAACAGAGTTGGTTTAGTTTGTGTAGTAACTTAGTTAGTTTCAGGGATGTTGGAGGATTAGTTTTATATTTAAGAGTATTATATAGGGAGGAAGAAGATTGGGGGAGGTGAGGAAGCAGGGTGATGTGGGATACTGTCCTTCCTTCCTAGTATTGGTTGTGGATTCAATTTGCCACGGAGGTGGAAGAGTGATATTGAGTTGAGTGTGGTAGGAGGAAAGAAGTGACAGCAGGAGGAGAGAGAGAGGATAGCTACTGAGGAACATAACATTTTTAGTAGCTGGGTGTGACTTATACAGATTCCGGACTAATCTAGTAGAGACTACTTTTATTATTTCGTGCAAATTAAGCAGTGTTGTGCTTTGCTAAAATGCTGATCGAAGAGAATTGTTTACAATTGTCGGAAGTGTGCTTTGATTTTGGAAGTTACGGTATTGGTAATGCATCTTGCTGAACAGCGCTGGCTACCGGTCAGTTGGCACTTGATTATGTCCACTGTTGCATATTTATACAGTTGAGTAATAATACTTTTTGATTATACACCTGGATTCCTGTCCTTCCCTAACCTAAGAGGCCCTGTGGACATCTTTAAACATCAGTATTCCTGAATAGGATTAGACATTTCATCTTAACAAAGACTGTCCTCCCAGGTTTTTTTTGGAAAATTATACACCTGGATTCCTGTCCTTTCCTAACCTAAGAGGCCCTGTGGACATCTTTAAACATCAGTATTCCTGAATAGGATTAGACATTTCATCTTAACAAAGACTGTCCTCCCAGGTTTTTTTTGGAAAATTATACACCTGGATTCCTGTCCTTCCCTAACCTAAGAGGCCCTGTGGACATCTTTAAACATCAGTATTCCTGAATAGGATTAGACATTTCATCTTAACAAAGACTGTCCTCCCAGGTTTTTTTTGGAAAGTATGTCCTATCATTGTACTGCTTAGCTTTACTCACCAGGACATATTCTTGCTCCCCTGCCAGGTAAACCAGCAGCCCCCCCCCCACTAGATAGGCCTTTGTTGGTCCCTCTCCTTTCACTCCCTATTTTGCCTTTGGTACGTATATTCCTCTCTCACTACCCCATCCCTGGTTCCTTAATCTAGGTAAACCCCCTGCTTGCTCTGTCTGATATTCTTTCCTAACCTAGCCACTAGGTGGCGCCCTTCTTACCACTAATCCTACTATCATATTTTCAGAGTATCTCACTGCAAATCCTACTGTCCTTTCCTGTTCCATAGTTCACCATTGCATCTTACTATTTCTCTCAGGAGAAACTCCTCTATCTCACCCAGTACTATTTCATTTACCCCCCACTTACCATACAATCTCCTCAAACTCTCTACTGTTGAGCTCACCCTTACCTTCACACCTGTTTCTCTCTTCTTGCCTGATTGTTTTCTGCAACTACTCGTCCAGTTCTTCCCCGCTCCGTTCGCTACGCTCACTCCGCTCCCCACCCTACCCCCATATCCCACCCACCCCCAGGGGTCCTACCTTTATAGCTACTTAGACACACCCCTAATTACCTAACTTCCAATCTCTATTTCCAGAATACCTACCCTTTAACACTTTACTCCTAACACCACACCCTCTCTCTTGAATCAGATCTATACTACCCCTCACTATTATTAAATACCGTGTATTCCTACACTTACAAACCTCTCACTCATTGAGAACATGCCTCTAACCCTTAACTCAGTCTTTCCTCTTCTTCTCCTTAACATCCTACTTTACTACTACACTCTTACCTCCTACGAACATCTTAGGCTTAGCCAAGCTCCTGTATTACACAAACATACTACAACCACACTTCCTCTACCTGACCAAACTCATATTAATATACTTTCAACCTGTCCCTGCCTTCCCCCTCTATACCATAAAGTACACCATTACAAAATCACAACCTCCAAACGCTTCTATATAATACCCATCAGATACACAAAAGTCTTTCAAACCCCACAAACTCTTTTATTGATAGATGGGGACATCCACCCCAACCCTGGTCCCAATACCCTCCTCAATCCCACCACTACAAACCAAACTACAAACTATACTAGCTCTCCTTTCTCCACTGACTCCCTCTCTATTGCTCACCTTAATATTCGTAGCATTAACAATAAAGTAACACAACTCCATGCCTTAATTGATTTCTATGCCTTTGACATCCTCTGTCTCACAGAAACTTGGCTTAAACCCAGCACCAAAGACAACGAATTTACTCCCCCAGGCTATAGTACTTACAGGCAAGATCGTCTTAATAAAAAGGGCGGAGGTGGCCCTCCTATACAAATCCCAACTTCAGGTAGCCTTAATTGACTCCTTGCCCCCTCCCAGCAACGCTGAAATACTTTGTACCAAACTCCAAATTAATAAATCCAAAGCTATAAACATAATATGTTCCTACATCCCCCCAGGCAATAACATCAATACCCTAGAAAATATCCTTAGCTGGGCCTCCAGTAGCTTTCCTCAAGAAAGCATAATCTTAGGTGATTTCAACATTGACTGGAACTCCTGCATATCCCCATCTCCCACCATTCACCTTAATCTCTTTGACTTTCATCAAACCATCAACTCCCCTACTAGAATAAATAAATCCACCCACAAACAATCCATTCTAGACTGGATACTGACCAACAGCAATCCCCTCTCCTATAAAACAGGAATACTCCCTGACAATATAAGCGACCACCTCCTCACCTTTATCACTAAACAAAAAATCAAAAATCCCAAACCAGCAACTTATCGTACCAAATACAACAAAACAGAGTTTAACCTAGCATCCTTTCAAAATGAACTCAAAGAATATAACTGGTCCACTCTAAAATACCTCCCAATTGATGAAGCAGTAACCCATTTTAACAATACTTTCCTACTGATTCTAAACCAGCATGCCCCATCCCGCCTAGTTAGAGTCAGTTCCAAAGCAGCCCCATGGCTCTCTAAAACAACTAAACAAACTATGCGGGCTAGAAATAGACTGTGGTCTAAATGGAGGTCAACAAAAAACCCAATTGACCATCAAAACTACAAATACCTGAGAAACAAAACAAAAAAGCTCACCTATCTGGACAAGAAAAACTACCACCTTCAATACCAACAAAACCAACACCACAACCCTAAACACTTTTGGTCTGGAATAAACAAACTACTCCATCCAGGCAACACAAAAACTCCTACCCCTGCTGGCCTAGCAGAAACCCAACCTAACATTATAGCCAACACCTTCAACGATTTCTTCTCTCAAACAGTCACCTCACTTGCAAGTACCATGACCCCCCCAATCCTCCAAACTACCCCCACACAAAACAGCACCGATAAGCTAAAGTTTAATACTGTCTCAACAACCTATATATGTAAACTACTATGTAAACTCAAACCCTGCACCCCTTCTGCAGACAAGCTTCCAGCTGAATATCTGCAACTAGCTGCAACTGAAATAGCCTACCCAGTCTCCATCTTAATAAACAGAACCATAACTGAATCCAAAATCCCATCCTGTTGGAAAATCTCCCATATCATTCCCCTTCATAAAGGAGGAAACTCCAACGAACTCTCCAATTTCCGGCCTATTGCCCTTCTATCACCTCTATCCAAAATAATGGAACGCTGCATACACCATCAACTTCTACATTATCTCCTGAATAACAGATTGCTTGTAGACTCACAACATGGTTTTAGACCCTACCACAGTACTTCTACTGCCCTTCTCTCCTTCACTGACTCTATTAATAAAAACCGCAACAACAACCTGTTCTCCTCTGCACTATTCTTGGACCTCTCAAAAGCATTCGATATGGTTAACCATAAACTTCTCCTCGATACCTTACAATCCCTCTCACTTAATTCACAAGCATTACAGTGGTTCGACTCATACCTGACTAATAGAAAACAAGCAGTCCTCTGGGACAGCCATCTATCCTCCCAACTCCCAGTTACTATTGGCGTCCCACAAGGATCCATCCTAGGTCCCTTACTTTTCTCTATTTTCATAAATAACCTGCCCACTTCCCTCCCAACCTCTACTTGTATACAGTATGCAGATGATTCCACTCTCATCTGCTCTGCTTCTTCCCCAACACAACTCCACTCTGCTACCCAATTGGTCTTCACTGCAGCAGAAAACTGGTTTCAACATATCTGTCTCCTCCTAAATCCCAAAAAAACCAAACTACTACTTTTCACCCCAACCTCTAAATCCACCCCTATCACCTTTTCAATTGTATCATGTAATGACACTGTCATCAAACCTGACTTCTCCACTAAGCTGCTAGGCGTCACCATAGACAATCAGCTAAATTTTGACTTCCACATTGATTTAACTATAAAGTCAGTCAATAAAAAGATTGGTGCCCTTTACAGAATTAAGCCCTTTCTCACTGCCACTTCCCGAGTGGCTCTCGCCCAAACTCACCTCATCTCTACATTATTGTATGCCTCTCTTTCCTTTATCAACATATCTAAATCTAATCTTCAAAAACTAAATACCGCCTACCACAGTATAGCCAGATTTGCTACTGGCTCTCCATTCCAAACTCATCACTGTCTAAATTTAAAGAAACTAAACTGGCTTGAACTTCCAAACCTAATACTCCTACAGCAACTAATCATCACTTTTAAAATTCTACATTACCCCTCCAACACACCCACACTAAATAAACTCATCACACCTTATAAAAATCTCACTACACTTAGATCAGCCAACAAGCTACTAGTTACTACTTTGAAATCTCATAATAAATCAGGAGATTCCTTATTCGCAAACACTGTTGGTTCCTATTGGAATAAACTTCCCACAGAACTGACCTCCCTAGGTTCATGTCATCTTTTCAGAAAACAGATAAAAACTCACCTACTAACTCACTGGCTATGCCCCTGCTCCAACCCTGACTGACCTCAGCAAATTTTTTACTCTCTCCAGTCCACTCCTGTATCTTTTTGCTCTTTTGTTCTAACTTAAACTGTCTTCCACTGTCCCTATTTTGTACCATCACTCTTCTGTTCAAATTATTGTTATACTTCCCCTCTGACCATGCTGTTATTCTGTCTCTTGGTTCATCTACCTGACCTCCAATAATTCCTGCTACATTTGTATTTCTCACTATCTTTGTTTCTTTCCGCCTTACTTTTCCTACTGGCTGATCCTTAGCCTTACTAATGTCCTAACATCTGTACCTTCAGAAATTGCATCTCTGTCAACACTCCCTTTACTTCATTTCTGCCTTATTCCTATTACTCTTACTTCATAATATCTGCTACACTACTTACCTACATATTTTTACTTCATACTAACCTTTTTTCCTGTTTTCAGACAATACCTATTTGTTGTCACACCAGCTACTAGTGATATTTTTTAACTCATAATTGTTGTCTCATGATACTAAAGCTTTTCTACTCAGTACTCATCTGAATTTTGATTGTCATCTAGTCAGATTAGTACAGGAAAAATGTATATGCATTTGAAATTGCCTTATTATATTACTTTTTATTTGTATAGTTTGTTTATTTAGTAACCTCTTAAACTGTATTGTCTTAGTCTGATAGTGGAGCTTTTCTCCTCGGGCCTCTGCTGAAAATGGACATGTATCCAGCCAGACTAGCCCGGTTAACAAATGTAAAATAAAAAATAAAAAATAAAAAATAATAATAAAAATAAAATTACATTGGACATTATGGTGAGTTCTAGATGTAGTTTGCTAGGTTAGGTTGTGGCAGCTATACTAGTCAGGTGGTAAGTAGGGTGTGTGGGAGTATGCAAATGAGGAGAATAATTGGTATGATCTGATTGGTTGATTGGGAGTGGGTTGTGAATGTGGGAGTGCTCTCTAGCTATAAATGTAGTTGATGTGGGGGTGTGTGGGAATGGGGGTAGGGTAGAAGAGGTAAGTGAGCATTAGTGAGGGAGAACAGAGTGGGTCAGCACCTTCTTGTAGGTTCAGCAGACAAGAAGGATAAAGAAAGAAACAATCAGTGAGGAGGTCAGATACTTTAGCTCAGGGAGAGAATACCAGCTGTAATGACCAAAAAGTCTAGTTATGGATTGGGTTTTATACAATTTTAAACAGTAGAACTGGCAGTCATTGGGTTGGGAGCAGGTATCTGCAGGTGAGTGAAAGAGTCTAAGGTAGGGAGAGGTCAGAGGTGGGATTCTATGTGGGAATATGAAGCCAAAGGGTGACTATGTGGGAGAGAGAGGGCAGATTGAGGAAGCAAACAGAAGTTAGGTAGTGATACGGGGGCTTGAATCAATGGGAAGATATGAGAGTAAGGGAAAGAGTTAGTAGGGAATAGGAAAGTGTATGTGTGTGAGGTTATGTGTGTAGGTGAGTGACTTAATGCCTAGGGAGTATAGAGATAGTTGGTGGGTAATTGATGTAAGGCCTAGAGAGAACGGATGTAGCAAAATGGAGTAAACAGGGAGTGGTATAGCTGACCAGGGGCAGTACTATAATGAGGCACACAATAGTCACATCATTCTATTCTACAGACAGTGGGTGTAGAGTGTACAATTAGTAAATACACAATTTAACATACGTTGTTTATTTACTGCACTGTTGCTAGATAGGAATTCCAGTGAATGAACTATCCTCAAGGGGAGTAAGAGGTCTTCAAATCTGACTGGGGTAATCACCGTCATGAATTTGTTTGGTGCCAGGGACATTGTTTATTTACTGCACTGTTGCTAGATAGGAATTCCAGCAAATGAACTGCCCTCAAGGGGAGAAAGAGGTCTTCAAATCTGACTGGGATAATCACCATCCTTAATTTGTTTGGTGCCAGGGACGTTGTTTACTTACTGCACTGTTGCTAGATAGGAATTCCAGTGAATGAACTACCCTCAAGGGGAGTAAGTGGTCTTCAAATCTGACTGGGCTAATCACCATCCTTAATTTGTTTGGTGCCAGGGATGTTGTTTATTTACTGCCCTGTTGCTAGATAGGAATTCCAGCGAATGAACTACCATCAAAGGGAATAAGAGGTCTTCAAATCTGACTGGGGTAATCACTGTCCTTAATTTGTTTGGTGCCAGGGACCTGGTCAGCTTAACGCACCTCTGCACTGTAGGGAAGGCAGGATGGGAGAGGATATACAGGTTGTTTCAACAAATGAACTACCCTCAAGGGTAGTAAGAGGTTTTCAAATCTGACTGGGGTAATCACCATCCTTAATTTGTTTGGTGCCAGGGACCTGGTCAGCTTACCACACCTCCTCACTGTGGGACAGGCAGGATGGGAGAGGATGTACAGGTATGGCCTGTACAATGGTTACACATACTGCATGTGAGGTAGATGCCATTATCACACTATATAAAGTAATGGCATTAGGAGGTGTTCACCTGCCATATATGGTATACACATCAAAATGGTATCAGCTACACAAGATATGATCCACACACACACACACACACACACACACACACACACACACACACACACACACACACACACACACACACACACACACACCAGTATTGAGATTAGAACTCTTACCTACGTATGTATGCCTACTATAGTGTTACGCAGTTATCAAACACACCACGGACCATACACAATTTCACCTCATCCAAAGGTACTTGTAAGTTGAATGACATCAACAGGATTACTAAATTAGGATGAATATGGTGGTACACAACTCAGAATTGTATAACCTTCACAGTACATGTTCCTCACACAAACAGTTGCCAGTATTAATATTAGAACTCCTGCCTACCTAGTTATTTGCATTATGGTATTATGCAGTTAGCAGACACGCCACACAGCTTACACAATTTCACCTTTTCCAAAGGTACTTCTAAAGTGAATGACAACAACAGCAGTAGTAAAGTAGGGTGGGGAAGTGTAATGGGTGGTACACTAATCAAAATGGTATAAGCCACACAGTATCCAAGTCTCACACACACACACACACACACACACACACACACACACACACACACACACACACACACACACACACACAATTGCCAGTATTGGGATCAGAACTCCTGCCTACATAGTTGTTTCTACTATAGTGTCATACAGTTATCAGACATGCCACATAGGTTATATAATTTACCTAGTCCAAAGGTACTTCTAAGGTGAATGACATCAACAGGACTACTAAATTGGAGTGAGGGGAAGTGTAAATGGTGGTACACAAGTCAAAAATGGTATAACCCACACAGTACATGATACTCTCTCTCTCTCTCACACACACACACACACACACACACACACACACACACACACACACACACACACACACACACACACACAGAGTTGCCAGTATTGGGATGAGAACTCCTGCCTATCTAGTTATGTCTACTATAGTGTTACTCAGTTATCAGATGCACCCTGGAGCTTATAGAATTTCACCTACTCCAAAGGTACTTCTAAGGTGAATGACATCAACAGGACTACTAAATTGGAGTGAGGGGAAGTGTAAAGGGTGGTACACAAGTAAAAATTTTATAATCCACACAGTACATCATTTGCACACACTCACACACACAGACTTGCCAGTATTGAGATTAGAACCCCTGCCTGTCCAGTTATTTGTACTATAGTGTTACACAGTTACTGCATGCACTACAGAGCTTACTGGACTTACAACTGGTCAAAGGTGCTGATAACTGCACAGCTGAGGTAAAGTACTACACGTGGCAGGAAGTCTGCCTTCAGTTTCTCCCATACATCTTGCTAGTACTTTCTGTCTTGCACTTCAAATAACATTGTAGCTTTGCACTTCAACAAGTTATTGCATCAATACGTGTATCACACCTGGGAGCCATCAGCAGTACTTGTTCATCATGGAATTAGCCCCAGTACTTACTACGTATGACCACCCTTCCTGGCATTATTGAAGTGTGGTTTTCTGTGCTTTCACCCATTAACCTGGTGCACTCGTCCATTCTGAGGCACTATTGCAACTGCCTCATGTACACAGACAACCCTCTCCTCTAAACTCCAAGCACTCAGACCAGTGAGAGTAACCCCTATATCACCAGATGTGGAACTATGTATTCTCCAGAAAAGACTGGACTAGCTGGTCATGAGGATGTGATCAACACCTGCACCACACCATAGACCACACAGCTCACCACAACACCCACTGTGACAGCCCTGACATACACTGAAAAGGCACACACCCACCTTCACAGAGGCATTCAATGGACATTTACACAAACAGCACAGACCAGCAAGACAGACACCCACTCAGACACAATGACATAGCACATGCCAAAGGGCACATATGTCACCTGCACAGTGTGCCCCTCAACCTAAGCTCCTAAGGCTAACCACCTTGCACAATGCATTGATCATTGTTGACTCAGTACTGTGGCACACAGATGTCCCACTCACTATGTTGATTATGGAGGAGGTAACAGCCAACTGCTTATCACATGCCAGCATCCAATACATGATATACCCAGTCAGGCCACTCCACAACAGCTACAAGTATCACTTTGTCATCATCCATGTGGGTGTGAATGACCTGAGACACACCTCCCTGGGCTACATGACAAGAGACATGGTTGAACACTCAGATTATGTGGTTCAGGCAGATGTGACAGTATCCCTGAGCAGTATACTGCTGTCACCCAGAATTATGCTGCAGTACTGTCAACAGATAATTGACTGCAACACTGGCTTGCATGTTGTGTGTCATTTTCAGGGGATCCAGTATCTCTCTGCTTGGGATAACATGATTGAGAGACCTCAATGCCTTGCCAGAGATGTCCTAAATCTGTCAGCACTGGGTTTCCAGGTACAAGGTAAGTGTCTTGCCACCCCTATAGTGCTTTATTAGTCAGTGTTCCAAATCAAATTACCATTGTAACAGCTAGATGTATGCAATCTGAGGGTCATGCTGCTCAACAGTAGACATCTGTCAAGATGCAGTCACTTAAAGCACTCCTCAGAGTAGAGGACATTGACATTTGTGCTGTAATGGAGATGTGGTTCACAGCAGCAGAAAGCAGCCCTGCACTAACAGCCTATGACACGTTCCACAGCTGTCAGCACCAAAACATGGACCACACCTCCATAATGGATATGTACACCTCCAGACCAGTATCCCAGCATAATGCATTGGAGGTACTTCTGGTAAAACTGACTTTGGGGAATACTGCAATCCACACCATAGCCTCCTATCGGTCACCAGCTATGTCCCTAGACTGTCAATGCACATTCCTCAACACCCTGGCATCTATGAAGGTCCAACCCAACACTGACATAGTAGGATACTTCAACTACCCCTACATCATCTGGGGAAAGTAGTCAAGCATCAGTACACTGGCCTAACACTTCATGGAATTCATCAGTTCCAATGCCCTGGACCAGCTCATACTGACCCCCAGTAGAGGATGCAACAACCTTGACCTGTGTTGATTACTTACATATGAGATGGTTGCTTGACCACAGCTGTCAATCCCTACCTGGTCAGATCCAAACATGATGTAATCAACATGGAGCTCAACATCTCACCCACACCCCCACAAAGATAAACACCTTGCAAAACCTCTCCAACGCTGACAATGCAGTCATAAAAACAGGGTGGATGACTTCACTGCACCCATGCCAATGGTAAATAGCTGCATGACTGTCAAATCCTACAAATATGCACTGCACAAACATGTACATAGATGCATGGTACTAGCCATAGCCAACAGAACACAGACACTGTCCTCCAAACAGTGGAAACCATTGTGATGGTCCCGTGGCATTACTAATGTGTACAAAAAAGGTGGACACTTTTGCAGAAAATGGTGGTGTCCCAAGACTGGTGAACCCTCTTATTAGCCTCAAACACAACTTGGGATCCCTCATGGACTAACCTACAGGCAGCTATGAAGGCAGATTTGCAGCAGACACTGACGACAATCACAAAAGCCTGTGATAGTTACATCAATAACCTCCAGAGCAATAACCACAAGTGCTGTGAGTTATTGCACAATGCTGATTCCTATCCTGACACAACAGATATTGGCCACAGTCTTGCCAACACATTCAGTGCCAGCTTTAACCGTCTCCCCTCCCAAGGGGATGATCAGAATGGCAGATGAATGCCAGGCACCCAGCATTACTGCAGGCCAGGTTAGTCCTACATTGTCCACAGGCAAGGATACAGCTTCCATGGGACCAAACATATCCGTGGCTGTGTTCTATATGAAATACAAAGAAACCTGGCACCACATATGTGTGTCCTGGTCAGTCACAGCCTCACACCAGGCTTTGTCCTTCCAGAATTTCACACTGCTGCAGTCAAACTGCTCCATGAAGGGGTAGCATCTACAGACCCTGGGGATTATTGGGCCCATAGCCTGACAAGTCTACTATGCATGGGTATGGGTGCATCATCAGGGACCTGATTGACCAAGATATGGGTGATCTCCTAACTCTGGACCCCACACAGTTTGGCTTTGTGAATGGCAGATCATGCCTGCTCAACCTTGTTGATGTCTTTCAGTGAGTCAACAGGGCTGTGTATGACAGTAAGGCACTACATACAGCCTATCTCAATCTGGCCAAGGCTTCCGATACCATTCCTCAGTCAGGGATTACTGGTAAGCACAACAAACTAGGCATCAACCCCTATATCCGTAGGTGGTTTGCAAATTGGTACACAGAACACACAGTGTGACAGTGGCAAACTCCAAGTCAGACAGTCAAGCATTCACGAGTGGAGTCCCACAGGGATCAGTACTGGATAGTGTCCGGTACAGCATCAACCTCTCAGGAGTCCAGCCAAACACAGAGGAACTCTGGCTGATCAAGTTCACAGAGGACTGCAAGCTGGGAGCTATCATGAACTCCACAAGTGATGCAGACATCCTACAGACAGATTTCAGTGAGACCAATGAGTGGTGTGGAAACCATGGCCAGAAGCTTAACACCACAAAGTGCATTATCATCCCCTTTGGTAAAACACACAGCTCCCAGTAAGTTCCACATCAATGGGAGCCCAATGAACACTGTAGGCATTATAAGAGATCTGGGGACAGAGGTTGATGGCAACTCCTCCTTCAAGCACCACATTGCCACTGTGGTCAGGAAGTCATTTGATATGGCACATTGCATTACCAAGGGTTTTGCATCCAGGAAGACAGAGGTAATGATCTCTGTCTACTATTCCTTCATTAGACAACTCCTCAAGTATTATGGCCCATTTGCCATGTACCTCAGTAGACATCTGCTACAGCTGGAGAAGCCACAAAAGCATCTCACAAAGGGGTTCCTAGGCATTAAATACACACCCTACACAGACAGACCCAGAAGACCCCAAGCTATTCTCTGTGTCATTATCACATAATTAGCAGCTATATGTGCTTGACTTACAAAGCCATGTCTGACCCAGCTGGTTTAGAAATGTTACATATAAATCCATCCACACCACACACTGTAGAGACCTCTACCTCAGTACCACAATCACCACAACATGCTGGTGAGACAGGTCCTTCACCAAGAGACTGCATATGCCCTGGAATACACTTCCCATACATGTCATGCAGAGCACCTAGCTGACCCTGTTCCAGAGAAATCTTGATGAGTGGATGGGTAATAGACAGTTCAACCCAAGGATCACTGCAGTGGCTATACTTGATACAGGCAGTGGGACGTAACATATGGTGGCACCATGGCAGGGCCCTACTACGTGCTAGGCTTGTTAAGGCTCCTGGGCCATTACCTACTACACACTTGTGAACCTATAAAGGGAATGACATCAGCAGGACTGATAAAGTAGTGCAGTGAGTGCTAAACTTATCAAAATAATTTGTCCTACAAACAGACACACATACTTGCCAGATGTGACAACCCCTACCTAACTAGTGATTTGTACCATAGTGTTAAACAGTTACCACACATGCTACAGAGCTCACTGGCCTGAGAGTTGGCCAGATGTGCTGATATGGGGAATGACATCAGCAGGACTGATAAAGTAGGGTAGTGGGTGGGAAACATCTCAAAATACTTCTGCTTAAAAACATGCATACATACCCACACACACACATTTTCCTGATACAAGAGTAGAACCCTTGCCAAACTAGTCATTTGTACTATAGTGTTATGCATTTATCACACATGCTACTGAACCTACAGGAGTGACAGCTGGCCAAGGTTGCTGATAAGTGACTGACATAATCTAGACTGCTAAGGTGGGGCACTGTGAAATGTCATGGGTGGGAATGGCATAAAACTGTTTCACCTATAAACAAACAAAATCACAACTCCCTCAGTCTTGCACATACAACTGTCAGACACACACACACTTCTACATTTGCCAGGACTGAGAGTAAAACTCCTGCCTAACTAGTTATTTGTACTATCATGTTATGCAGTTATCACATGCACCCAAAGTTTATTGAGGTGATGCCTGATGGAAGACACTTCTAAGATGTCTGATATCTGCAGGACTGCTAAAGTAGAGAGAGGGGATGTGTACTGGGTTGGAATGGACCCAGAAGTTTTAGTTGAAACCACACACACACACACACACACACACACACACACACACACACACACACACACACACACTTTTACATTTGCCAGGACTGAGATTAGAACTCCTACCTAACTATTTGTTTGCACTATCATGTTATGCAGTTATTGCATGCACCACAGATCTTATGGGGATGAGGCCTGATGGAAGGCACTTCTAAGATGACTGATATCTGCAGGACTGCTAAAGTAGGGAAAGGGGATGTGTACTGGGTTGGGATGGACCCAAAAGCTTTTAGTTGTAAACACACTCACTCACACACACACACACACACACACACACACACACACACACACACACACACACACACACACACACACACACACACACACACACATGCATACATACACACACATGCACACATACACACACATATGCACACCCACTTTAAATTTGCCAGAACTGAGATTAGAACTCCTGCCTAACTAGTTATTTGCACTACCGTGTTATGCAGTTATTGCATGTGGCACAGAGCTTATGGGGTTGAAGTCTGACGGAAGGCACTTCTAAGATGACTGATATCTGCAGGACTGCTAAAGTAGGGAAAGGGGAAATGTACTGGGTCATAATGGACTAAAAAACTTTTAGTTGGGAACACACACACACTTTTACTTTTGCCAGGAATAAGATTAGAACTCCTACCTAACTAGTTATTTGCACTATCAGGTTATGCAGTTATCACACATGCCACAGAGCTTATGGGGCTGGGTCTAACAAAAGTGACTTCTATGGTGACAGACATCTTCAGGACTGCTAAGGTTGGGCAATAGAAAGTGCACTGAGTGGGGAAGGCCTGTTCATTCCTAGATCCTACTGACATTTTTCTAAGTGTATGAGCATGCCCAGTGTGTCTTTCTATAGTACATGTTGGATTCCATTCCAGGGATTGCTGTACTCCAGTCCAGTTTGTTTTGTGCTACAGACATACCTCTCAACCTGTTGGTGCAGGATATCTGGAGATATCCTATCCAATTGTGCGGACAATGGGCCATAGAATGATTGTGACAATTTCTCTCAATAATGTATGGTTTGCTAGGGTTACAGGGCTTGTTTTAGCAGACATCTGTCATGCATGTCATTTGACACTGTCATGTATTGTTTCAGTACCTTGTGACATACCTCCTCAGATCATCACAGTGATTTACCAGATGAATACAGGATGGATGATGCATATGGGCCAAATGCTTCACATTTTTGCACAGTCCAGCATTTTGAGGGGTGTGCCTACAAGCAATTGACTGTTGGTGCTATGGAAATGGTCCAGCATCTTGGTGATATATTACAATGGTGGAATCTCCGTGCATTTGTGTTCTGGCCTGGTCTGATTTCCAGTCCACAGTTGGGTAATATAACTCAGACAGGATCAGGGTGACAGGCAGACTGCAGATAGATTTGTAGGGGATAGGATATGTGTGGGGTGTGTCCTGGGCAGATATGTTTGCCTATAGCTATCTGTACTTTGCACTGGGCTCTCCTCAATGGTTGACTGCACTTGGAGGGTCTTGTGTGTGACAGACTGTTTGACCAGCCTGGAGGTGTGTGTTTGTCACACATATATGTATGGCCTACCTCATTTTGTTTGGATGGTCACATGTTGGTTTCAGGATGTTGCATAGGATGAGTGATCAGGGAGGGATGTTGTTACTCCCCATGGCTGTGGCCCTTCTGTGGATGTAGATATGTCACCATCTTCCAGATGAGTGCATTCCCATGTTTATAATCCTAGCCCTGCCTGTCGACTGTACAGAGTATCACAGAATGTCAACATCCATGACTCATATATCTTGTTGGTTACCCAAACAAGTGTGGTTTTCCAGCAAAAGTGTTTTGCAAATCACTCAGGGTTGAAGTTAGATATTACTGACAGCTGACATTGCAGTTTTAGACTTCATACCCATCAGACATTCCATGTTACTACAAATCATTCCATCAACTTTATAACATTATTAGAGCAGTATTTCACAGGTGTCCTTCTCTTTGGACCTTCATCACCCCAGTATTCATAGCTTTGTCCCGATTTCTGGCTCCCTGAGGCTGGCAGGTTTGCTCCTAGAAGTTATCAGCATGGCCTTTCTTTGCATTTTGTGGACTGTGTTATGTTGGTGTTATGGACCCCATGACACTCCCTAAAGGGAACTGTGGGTGAGGCATAGGCATTTGCTAGAATCCTGTAGGCCAGGTGTGACAGATGCAGGCCATCTGTAGCAGGGCAGTGCATTCTGATGATCATATGTTCCCAGGCTGCCAGCAGGAGACACCCCTGGGTTGGAACTAGTAAGTTGACTGTGGGTGTTATTGACAATTGCTTTCTGTTACTATTGTGCCATCACTCTGGGTGACAGCTGGATGCTGCTTAAATCTAGGAACATGTTACTGCATTTCTATGGGACTATGGGGGGTGACACAACTGTACACAATACACATCTGCACAGACTGTGCTGATATTTGTTTAACATTTTGGTCCCATGTAGCATAATGGTGTGCCCTATCTTTCAGACTACTGGCATAACAGTATCAACCACAGGTCAGATTGTTCTGGCATAGACATTTGTAGTTTCAGACTTCTTACCTTTCAGAGCCATGCTGCCTCTACCAGACCTGCTGTGATATCACTGTGTAAAGGTCTGTGGGTGGAAATTTCATCAATGTCACCATGTGGGGGCCTTTGCCAGGCATTTCTGTATGGTTTTCTACAGCTGATCTGCTGTGTGGGGTTGGTGGTGGATATGGGACCCCCACCATGATACCCATGCATATGTCCTATGACCCTCCCAGTTATTTGGCTCACCACATATATTGCAGTGGTATTTGTCGACTAGGGTGGTACTGCATAGTGTGAGTATGACAGTACTGGGGATACACATCCTGCTGTCCCACAGAGCTGTCAGTTGTCTGCTGCTATCCCAGTTAGCCACCCTTTCCCTTACATGCTTGATCAATACCATAGATATGTCATCAGTAAATTCCACTCCATTAGTTTAAATTGTTTCAGAGACTGGCTTACCTTGTGCCTGCAGCTGTTGTGAGGGTGATGTTTGAGGGCTGACTATGTTGGATGCACACAATACACTGCCTATACATGGTCAGGTATAGGTGGTGTGATGTTTGGCATCCATTTTACTGTGTGTGCAAGATATACAGAGAGAGAGAGAGAGATCAATGTCTGGGTCCCTACAGTGTCAGTGTATGTGCTATGTGTTGCATCTTTGCCAAGTCCAGGGCATACTGGGCATGCCTCCATCTGCCTACAGGAGCAGGCTCAGGATGTTCCTCCTCCAAGTACCTCTGTGCCTGTGGAGGCCCTGGCTATGGTGGGGGGCTGTGTGGCACTTCCCCATTTTGTTCCTGCTGCAGCTGTTTCAACAGGAACATATTGTGTAGCATGGAACATACTATGACCACGTGTGCACATGTGGCTGAAGAGTACGGCCAGCCTCCACCGGATATGTCAAAGCAGCAGAGCCTTGTGTTGGTGTGTGTGCATTTCTGATGGGTGTCATCATCCACGGTTCCAGTGCTTAGCCAGCATCCCCCACTAAATGGCCACATGGGATACCCCCCTTGGCAAACCACAGATACAGGTGTGAGAAATGCCAGATGTGGGAGTTGTGATAGCTTCCAGGGGCAGCCAGCACACACATTCATGATAATGCCCCGGGCATTGCACATGACCTGGCAGTTGATGGAGTGGACCCCCTTACAGTTTATGTAGACCCTACCCCGGTCACCAGGTGGTGCTTTGATGTGGATGTGCGTGTAGTCTATGGCACCCAGTACCTACGGGTAGTCTGCGACATGGTGGAAGAGACGCATATTGTGGGTCCTGTCCTCACGGGTGGTGGGGAATTTAATGTGCTCTTCGGCATGTGGTTGCATGGCATCCAGGAACTGATGGAGTATCCTGGATCTGGATGCCTGTGAGACCCCCATGATATCCCCAGTTGGTCTTTGGAAAGTACCTGTAGCTACTATTCTTAGAGCTACACATACCTTGATATCCACTGGGATGGGTTCACCTCCGTTTGTTCTGGATATGAGGCGAGGCTGGCACAGCTCCACAATTTGCTGCAGTATGTCCCTGTCCACCCTGTAGTGCTCTACTATCTCCAGATCATGTAGCCCCTGGTAGGTTACCCTGGGCCTGAACACACTTCTTCTCCTCCTCATAAGTCTTGAGTGGTTGTCAGCATTGTCCTCTTCACCACCCTCAGCCTCTTTCACATACTGATGTTCTGTCAAATAAAATTTCCCTGTGTGTGTACACTGGTGGTGTAGAGTTTGTGGGAAAAAACAGACTGAACGGTGTTTGTATTGTTTATAGTGGTGTGCTGCAGATGCTGCCTGTCTGACTGGCTGAGTATGATACGTTCTACCTGCCAGCTCTATTACTAGTGTTTGAGTGCCTCTATTTTGCTATTTCCCTTTTTTTCTTGTTCCACTTGACATTTGCTGTATTTTTTTAATTTTTGTGGTTTAAATCCCTTTGTGCGCCGTGTACACCCGTTTAGGCAAGGTAAACAAGGCTATATAGCCTTGGACACATCCCCTTACTTACATATACACAGTGTTGCCATTTCCTGTGCTTTTGTTTTGGTTTGTTTAAGTCCCAGAGCATGCCACGCAAACCCGTTTAGCTAAGTTAAACACATTTTAGCAGAAATGTCCCTCCCTGGTTGCGAACACGCTCTTCATTTCATGGTGTAAGACATTTTAGCTTCAGACATACCCCCTTGCTTAGCTGTGCTTAGCTAAGTGTAAACCCAGGCAACAGTGCTCCAATGTGCTTACAAGCATGACACACCCCCTTTTCATGTTAGTTGCTCCTCCTGCCTACACAATCCTGTTCTAGCACCTACACGGTTAGGTGCAGGTTTTGGACTTAGAATATTTCGTGATTCAGTAAATTTCCCCTCATTTGCATACCCCACTGCCTTAACCCATAGATACTGCACTGACATGGAGCCTTTCCCCTTGACAACCACTGTCCCCTGGTATTGTTGTGATTCTGCATGCCATAGACTGCAATGGCAGAATGGTGGCAATCCATTAAGCACAGATGAGGTTATCAGGGACCTGGGGACCCAAGTTGACAGTAACCTTTCTTTTGACACTCACATTGCCAAAGTGGTTAGGAGGACCTTCTACATTGCCCACCTGATTATGAAGGGATTCACATCCAGATCAAGGGAGGTCATTGTTCCCCTGTACTCTTCACTTATCAGACCAATGATTGAGTACAATGCCCCATTTGGAATGTATCTTACCCGACACCTGCAGCAATTGGAAAGATCCCAAAAGTTCCTCACCAAAAGGATAAAGGGGCTCAAAAATATGCCATATGCTGCCCGACTGAAGAAACTCCAGCTCTATTCAGTCGCATACCATCTGCTCAGAGGTGACCTGTGCCTGACATACAAGGCCATGTCCAACCCGGAATTAATGGACATGCTCCACCTCAAAAAATCCAAATCCACCAGAGCTACAAGAGCAAGAGACTTAAACCTCAACACGGATATAAATAGGACATGCTGAAGGGACAGATTCATCACCCAGAGACTCCCTATGCTGTGGAACAGAATCCCGGTCCATGTGAGACAGAGCACCTCGCTGGCTCTGTTCAAGAGGAATCTTGACCAGTGGATGGGAGATCGTAGGTTTACCCCGGGGATCATCTCTGTATCACTGCTGGACAGAGACACGACAAACTAATGGGTATAGTATTCTTCAACCTAAGGGGTGGTGAAAGCCACACAACTCTGGCTAGGCTTATAAATGCCCTAGGGCAGATAGCCTAGTATGAACCTATGAACCTATGAACCTATGAACCTATGAACCTATGAAATGAAGGGGAAACTGATGGTATTTCACCAGCTTCCACATTTTTCTTGTGATAATAAACATAGTATACACAAAAAAAATCAAACTTCCAGCAAGTCACTAAAAGTCTGTTTAATGTAGTTTTGTTTGTCATAATGTGTATTAATTTATACAAGAAGGATCAGTGAAACTGTGTGGCTTTGAGGAAATAAATAAAATGTGTTATGACATTTTCAGTGATAGTGACTGTTTTATACTTAGTGCCCAGAATAGACTATATCACATGCTGTTGTGGAAGCATGCTTTAATCAGAGCATGCTGGCCTAGTGTTAGAAAAAAACAAAACAAAAACAGGTTCTGAAGTGTGAAAAGTATTTCTGCGCATTTTGATTAACTCAGTCTAGGGAGTCATACAAAACAGAAACCTGCTAATTTAGCCACTCCCTAGCAAACTCACTAATCCCAGAAATAACCAACCTTTTCAGCAAGCTTTCAATTAAAACAGAAATGTTAGGCTTCACAGAAACTGTACTCAATTGATTAACTACACTTTCATCCAAATGACTGTTTCACTTTGATTGCATTGATGCATTATTCTGTGGAAGGAACACCCTTAGTCTGTCAGGTTAATTAATACTTTCATTCAACAAGCGAGAAAAGGGAAACTGGAAAATAATTTTAAACATTAAAGTCAAAATGTGAACTGCAGAGTCTAGCAAGGAAGACTACAAAAGCCTTTAGCTGTTTAAATTTAATTTAGGTTTCCCAAGGTTTATATCACCTGTGAATCATCAATACATTCTACACAGCTGACGTGACAAACCATACATTTATAATATAAAATGCTTGTTGTTTTTCATTTGCTGCATTTCTGAGCCAAATATGATAGCCCAGGAGTTTAAGTTTAAACCACTGTCAACAACTAAAATGAGAAATCATCTCAAAAGTTTCATAAAAAGTTTGTCTTTTATTTGTCTAAACTCACAGGTGTAAAAAGGATCTTTTGGTCTTCATGGAATGACTCAGAACTGTATACGTGACATTACATTGTAGATATTTTTAGAGAATGGGCAAAATGTACATTGTCACCCTACCATACCTCTCAACATCTTAGAGCAAGAAATCTGTGCAAAGCCATAAATGACAGGGAGACAAAGGCCCCAAAATAGGGACAAGTTTTAAATATTGCTCTTACAAACTTAGAAATTTGATAGAATAACAGGTTTTGTATTAGCATGTCTTTTCTGAAGGGTATGAATTCTGAAACACAAATGTCTGTCATTATTTTCCGACTTCAATGTTTAATCATTTACCACTGATTTGACAGAAAACCACATTTTATGAAAAACTAACCAAAACTATAAGGCAAAAATCTGGACATTCTGTGGAAATCTGTACAGTTGAGAGGTATGCACCATACTGAAGAACAAATGCTCTCAGAACCCAGTAAAAAAAAAAGAAGTCTGGACATCAGGGTGTGCTGAGCCAGACTTGTGATGTTTGTGGATGAGGGTTTTGACTACATTGTGAGATGATTTCCTGAAAAGAAAGAATGTGGCCCGCTTTAAGAAGTATTAGGTGCCATATAACTTGGTAGGTGTTGATGGGGCAGATGGGGCTTCAGTTTAATATGTCATCTAAAGAACGGAATTTTAACTGAAGCTTTAAACCAATCCCTGCTGGAACATGATGGCACTGCCATCCTGAAATGAACCTGCGTATCAGCAGCTGACTGCTGCCCTGATGTACTGAATGCTGAATGTATTTTCTGTTAACGTATTCACACCTGTTAGCCCTCAGTGAATGATGAGTTCATTTCCTATATACTGAAAGGCAACTCAGCAATTGTCTTGAACTTTGAGTCATTACATTTACATGTGAGAAAAATCCAGCTGAACATGTAAAGCAGTGATTGCTTTATTTCATTAATGTAACTAATTTCATCACATTTAAGCTACTTACTCATGTCACTAAATGCCACAAATGATTAAGCTACCTTGTAATAACAATGCTGTGTATGTGTAATTTGCATTTGAAGCACTACAGATTTCAGTGAGATAAGGCATCTCACACGAGTGCCACTGCAGGCGTAGGGTAGATCACAGCATGACTGGCTTTGTCAATGAGACTGAATTAATATTCTCTTATCATGGATGAATATTTGGGGGATTATGACTGTTTTCTTGACATGTCATTATGTAGAACTTACATTACAAACACATATTTCACATGCTGTGGAAAGTAAATGCACTTTTTATTTTCTCCTTATTGCTTCCCCTCATACCTTCACAGGTGGTGAAGGATGACTTGCTTTAGTTACTTTTGTATTCATTCTGTAATGTATCTTCTAGCCAAGGAAAGGGAGTGCATATTTGACTCAATCAATTTCTATTGAGTCTGATTTTTATCTTAATTTAGTGCTCAGTTGTTAGCTGACCATTTTTTACGTAATATCTTGGTTGTCTTCTTAAACAAAAATAAGATAATAAAATGGATTGTTGCAGTGCTTATGTATTAATTGTTATAAATGTACTCCAAGTTTATTGAGGAAAAAGTATTTGGACATTCTAGCTGTTTCTACAGGGTAAATTATCAGCTAATGATTGCTATGTGCAGAATGGTTGGGGATATTCAGGACCACATGACACAATGTGGTTATGGTCAAGGAAGGAGTCAGGGAGTACTGAAGTTTTGAAAGTATTTTTGATATATCAGTGACCAGCTAGTCTATAGTTGTCAATATATTATTATTGTAACCAGTGGATTCAATATTTTGTTGTTCAAGATTATATTCTGCAAATGATTTTCCCTATACTACACGAGACTAATATTTACTTATAAAATTAAATTGTTTTTGGTGTGCTGGGTTATTTTCCATAAAAACATTGTTAGAAGAGGTGCTGAGGGTGATTTTATATATATATATATATATATATATATATATATATATATATATATGCAAAATAAATAGTTAGCGTTACATGATTGCCCAGAACTGGGTTGCTATCAGTCACTCTTTATGCAAAACAGTCCATATTTAGGCAGCTATGTCCAGAACAAAATATGAAAAATTGCTAATGTTCTGAAATTTGAGTCAAAAATAGTTTTCTAACTTTTCTTAACTTGCTGCACAGAGCAGTTATTCTGCATCTAAAATGCTTAACATGATATGAAACAATATATATATATATATATATATATATATATATATATATATATATATATATATATATATACACACACAATTTAATTTATATAAAAGTAAGCTTTCATTTTGGCAAGAATTTGGAGTCTGGCATTTTGTACTGGTTGTAAGAATGACTTGTCCTGCTAAAGCTCATGTTTTTATAAAACAACATGCCCCACTCTGAGCATCTAAAAGGTGGCAGCCCTACTGAATGTCTATGTGTGTGTGTGGGGGGGGGGTGTAGAGTTTATTACCATACCTTTATTGTGGTACCTCCCTGTAAAATATGACAGGTTCACTGATTCTTACTCAGCTTACGACCAAGAAAACCTTAAAAAAACTGAGCTTCTTCATCCAATACTGGTGAAGGACTGATAATATCTCCCATTAAAACAATATCATTGAGGGGCATGGCCAAGATGGTGAGCAGCTAACATCACTGTTTTTAGCTCTGCTTCATTTTAACATTTCTGACAGGACTTTTATTAAAAAAAAATTCAAATAGAACATTTCAAAACTTAATGGATTTATAATGCTGAAAGATTTACTACAAAAAATAACAAAATTGAAACTCTTATAATTGCTTTTTCCTGTCAAGAAAACTATAAAGAACTAAATGTCTCAGAATGAGCCATTCTAAGCCCAATATACAGGACAATACTATGAAAAAAGACATACCGGCTATACTAAGTAACATCAGTGAGTTATCTGTAAAGACAGATAAATTAAAAACCAAAATGGGCAATTTTAAAAAGGAATGTAAAAAACAAGTTGATGTGCTGAGTGAATCTCTTAAACAGCAATCATCACCAATCTCGAGTATAGGACAGGCAATTTCTGATTTTGATGGACAATTATTGAAAATGAAAATAACACTGATTTCTTCTGAAACAAAACAACTTATTCTTGAATACAATAGAAGACTTCGAATAAAATCAGGATTTATGGGATTCCTGAAAAAAAAAGGGAGACAGTATGAATTTCTTAATATTTGGCTGCCTAAAACGTTGAACCTACCTGAAGCTTTTTCCTTTGGCTTCAAAAGGGCACATAGATCACTTTCTAACTCATCATTAAAAAAAAAACATCTTCACTAAGGTCAGTGATCATAAGATTTTTGGGGTCTATATTACCATGTCATCAGGGCTGCTCATTGAACAGGTGTATGTTGACACATGTACACTAAAACACCTAAACATTGAACAGCCACAAAAGCAATTTTTTTCCCCAGGGAAAAAAAAAATCGCTGGGCCGTTGTCAGGAATTTGCCATTTCTCCCCTGTAGTGCGATCTTGGAGTTGGTATATTTAAGTTGGCGGTGTGTAGGGGGGACACATCTCCCCACTTCATTGTGTCTTTTGGTTTGTTTTGTTATTTGTTTGCCCGGTGATTTTTTTCCCTGGGAAAAAATGCTTTTGTGGCTGTTCGACATTTAGGTATTTCAGTGTACATGTCTTGATGTAAAGGCATTCAATGAACAACCCTGTCGACATGGTAATATAGACCCGATTTTTTGAAATCAAGATAAGGATTTAGTCTTAAAAGCTGCATGGACTAATTATCCAGTTAAAATGAAAGGAAATTTTATAAGATTTGACAATGAGTATTCTACATTAGTGATGTCCAAGAGAAAAGCATGTGCGCCACTTGTTAAAAGCTTAAAGTAAACAATATTAAAGCACAAATCTCGTTTCCAGAAAAAATAAGTATTCACCTTCCAGAAGGAAAGAAGATTTTTAACACCTTGGAAGATGCAATGGACTTTATACAGAAAAGTAAAATCCTAGAAAAAAAAAACAGAAGAAATGGACTGGACTCTATCAACTTCTTTGAAGAGAAATGCAACAAGAGATGGATGGTTAATAAAAGACAAAAACAGTAAAAAACTGAAATGAAAACCAAAGTATTCCTTGGTTATGAATTCTTATTAATTTAAACAAGTGCTTGAATACTTATGAACACCTGCTGCATATTGCTTTTTACAAGGCAAATAATTTCTTTCTTTCTTTCCCTACTTCAAATGATTACTAGTTCCCTTTTTAAAATGTTAGGGTTTGATTCTTTTAGCTATATATGAAATTAAAGCCACTTATTTTCACTTAGAGTTTAAAAGGTTAAACAATTTATCTTATTAAAAGTTAATCCTTATTATGATGAAACTTATGTTAGGTGGCACACTTTCTGATATCTTGGCAGAGCTGAGTAATATACTATTAAATATAAATACAAGATGCAACAAATGACACTAAAGAGGCACGTTATGTTACATTTTGGATTCCTAAAATGGTCCAGTAGTGTACTATTGATAGCATACCTGACATGCAATAGCACCCAGGAAAGACATGCTATATTATAAACAAAGTATACAAAATATAGATTTTTTTACATATATAAAAGTTCGAAAATGGAGCAGGATACAGGAAAAATAAAATTTATTTAGCACTTTCATCAAATATTAGGATTGACTTCTTCAGTGCTTAATAAATTTTATTTTTCCTGTATCCTGCTTCATTTTCATGCTTTTTGTTACATATATAAAAGTTACTATTGGAATGATATCAAATAATTAGAGTAACACTCACACTTGTTAAACCTGGATCACATATAACTGTTATTCATGTAATGCAAGTTCATATGCTATGTCTCCTTTAAACAATGACAGTCTGCTTTTTCTTAAACATCTCATACAAATAGTACTTGCTGAATCATTAAATGTAATTTCTTTGAATGCAATGGCTTTTTGGTGATTGGGATACTTTGGGATGATTTTGTTGTTTTTTGGTGGTTTGGCGGGGGGTTGAGGAATTGGTGGTGTGGTATATATATGAACTAAGGAAAACAAACTCACTTCAATTTGCCCATTATTTATATAGATAGGGAACACAAACAAATACTGATAACATTTTTGTCTCAAACAATCTATTTTCATATATCAGAGAAGTTTCAATAGTTCATTTCCATTATTAGACCATACTGCTATAATCTTTAATATTACTTTAAAAACTGACAATCTAATACATTGTGGGAGATTACTAGCATACATTATTAAAATACAAGGATTCAAGGACTGGTATGTTACAGAGATCAACAATTTCCTAAAAATAAACATGAATGGTGAAGTAACTGACATTGTCCTGTGGGATTCACTAAAGGCTTGCTTAAATGGAAGAGTTACAAGCTGGTATATTAGTAAAACAAGAGAATAGGACACAGAACTGATTACACTACAGGACAAAACAGACACACTGAAGTTAAATCTAAAACCAAATGACATTATCAGTTAGTCTGAACTGAAAGACTTAAATACAAAATATGTTGAAATTCTAAATCATAAAGTTTTAATAAACCTGGAAAAATTAAACTTCAGGCATATTTAATTAACTCTTTAAACTTGAATAAGTTTCCTCTTAGGTCAACATAAATGAATAAACTAAATCATATCAAAGAAATAATAATATATATAAATAAAAAAGAAAGTAGAACAGATATTAAAGGAATTCTTGAGGGGTTTAAAATATTTTATAAAAATATAAGTCACAATAAAAATAACTTAGATAATGATGATAAACTTGAAACATTTCTAAAGAAAATATAAATAATAAATTAACAATTGAACAAATAAAAAAATGATAGACCTTTCACTTTAGCAGAAATTAAAGATCAAATAAAAAAGTTAAAAAATAATAAGGTGCCAGGTTTGGATGGACGTATACCAGAATTATATAAAATACTACTGGATGAAGCAGTTAAATATTAGATAAGGTCTATAGAGAAATTAAAACAACTGATAATGTCCCCTCATCATGGAAATATTCCCTTGCATCACCTATTTTAAAACAATTTAAGGATCCTACAGAGTGTTCATCATACAGACTCATTTCACTTTTAAATGTGTGCTATAAGATGTTAATGTCCATTTTAGATAACAGAATTAATCTACTTATACCTAAACTAACAATGATCAAATTGAGTTTATTTTAAATAGAGAAGTATAGGACAATATAATAAGAATACATGCATTACTAGACTGTGCAAATAAGAAAAAATAAAATTCTATCATTAGTCTAAATTTAGATAAGGCTTTTGGTCATTATACATGCACTACTAAGGGAGTGGTATACCTAGGAGTTTGCATGATCTGTGGCAGTTTCTATATTGGGAAGACCGAGAGGATGCTCAAAAGGAGGATGTATGAGCACCTCTATGATATAGAAAGAAAAAGGGATACTAATGCCGTCTATAAACATCAAACAGTATGCAACTCAAGTTTTTTGTAGTAGAACAGGTTCCCCATGACCCTAGGGGTGGTGACTGGGAGACCCGGTTAGAAAATAGAGAATTGATTTGGCAGATACAATTAAATGTTACTCAACTCCCGGGTTTGAATGATACTATTAGTCTTTCTAGTGTGCTAAAGATGAACAGGGACAAACTACATTAATACATTTATAGATGACATTTACTTCTCATATTTTCATGTTTTAATACACCTGAATACATTCATTTAAGTACACTTATATATATTTATCAATTACATTTATATTTTTTTGATCAGTTTTGTAGATGGTTTTAGGTCTTTCATATTTTACATTCCTATTTTTTAAGTCAGTAGATGTTACCCCAGTTAGGTAATGTTTCGTTTCTCTTTAACATAAAGTACTAACTTGCAATTATTCATGTTTTAACTGATGTATTTTTAATTATGTTTTTAATTATGGCGTTATCATTCCTAACACAATACAATTTTATTAACTTTCAAAGAATAGTTTTTTAAGATTGTTTTTTAAGGTTGTACAACGCACTATTGCACTTTAAGAAAAACTAGTACACTGTTGCACCATTTTATTAAGGCATTGTTCCCTTGATTGTATAAAATAGATCCAATTATTTTAATTAACAGTGTTAACAAGTTCACGTGATTAATAACTTTAAAATATAAAAGGCAAGAGATTTGTTTGTTTAAATTAACTTGAGAAAGCCTGGTATAACCAGGCAAAAGCACTTGTTTGGTACTGGATGAGTTATCGTTTTGCCGCTTTGTCCAAATAAAGGATTTGAATCAGCTATTTTATACGCTGCAACTTTTTTTCGTTTCAGTGTGGATTTACACCTGACATACAGTGACTACTTTTGGTATGTTGAGCTAAGCTGGGTCCTGCTCGTGGAAACATTTTGTTACTTGGCTTTACCCCTTGCTTGTTAACAATTTAAGGATCTTACAGAGTGTTCATCATACAGACTCATTTCACTTTTAAATGTGTGCTATAAGATGTTAATGTCCATTTTAGATAACAGAATTAATTTACTTATACCTAAACTAACAATGATCAAATTGAGTTTATTTTAAATAGAGAAGTATAAGACAATATAATAAGAATACATGCATTACTAGACTGTGCAAATAAGAATAAATACAATTCTATCATTAGTCTAAATTTAGATAAGGCTTTTGACTCCATTAATTGTTTGTACCTGTTCAAAACACTTAAATTGTATAATTTCTCACCTGAGCTACTTTCATTAATTTCTAAGTTATACAGTAACTATTGTGTTAATGTTAAAATAGGTTCTTTTCTTTCTAATTCATTTAAATTACAAAACAAGTCTGTCCATTATCACCTTTACTTTTTGCATTAGCTTCAGAACCCTTTGCTAATAGTATTAGATCTAATAAGAACATTAATAGTATCAAAATAGAAGAAGATTTCAAACAACAGATTCAACTCTTTGCTGATGACATTTTATTAACAGTAAGAAATATAGAAAATTCATTAGAACATATAATTATTTCTATGAATCAATTTGAAGAAATCACAAACTGAAGATTTAATCATAATAAAACAAGTACATTATTAATTAATAAAAATTAAAAAAATCATACAAAAATATTCTAACTTCAACTGGAATAGCAATCAAATGAAATACATTGGTATAACCATTGTGTCTAATAGTAAAGAAATGATACAAACAAACTTTCAACAAGTTGTGATAAAATTATAAGTTTAGTCACAAATTGGAACAAATTCTTCTTTACCATGGAAGAACAATTAATGCTTATTGAGATGGTAATTCTCCTTAAAATATTGTTTGCCTTACAATCTTTAGTACTATCTCCAGCCAAAAACTGATGAAGAAGATAAAATAATATTCTACTTAAATTTTTGGCATCCTAATAAGCCAAGAGTTTCCTTTGATTGGCACAGAAAAGGTTGGGATAATGGTGGCATAGGATTCCCTGATATTCAATTGTGTGCTACTTTAACAATTGTAAAAAGTTATAGCATTGTGGATAAATTCATTGTATGATTCAAAATGGAAACAAATACATTAAGAAATATTATTAGTGAATAAATACATCACAACTAGTCATAATAAAAAAATAGTACATAATAGTTTTATCTGGTTATTAAAATATTTGTGCATAAATGGTATTGTATCTTCTTCTCAAACTCCTTATTTAAATAACATAATTTCCTCTTTCCTAAAGTTCACATATTCTAACCACTGTATTAAAGACTTAATATTTTTCATGTTTCCAATTGCATATACAAATGACTGCTTAGAAACTCACAATTTCAATAAAATGCTAGTACTGAAACAAATTTAATTTATTGGCATCAATTCTTAAATGGTACTAATATATATCCTGTTAAAAATTTAAGGTTCAAATACAATCAAGATTCTGAGAATTGGTTAATTTTACAAATATTTAGAGAATCTGTGAACACAGAGGTAAATAAGATATTTAACCTAGATAAGAACCATTCCCCAAATTATTGGAATTCTTAAAAATATCAATAATATTTCCTGAGATATGTAACATTAGAAATGGAGATAAGAGATGGTGAAGGAGAGCAATACTTTGAAGAGGTTTATGAGCTAAAAAGGTTTGAAGTTTTGGTGATTACTTATGAATTAATGGGCTAGATCAGGGAGGATGAGTGCAGTGGCAGGACTAGTGAGTATGGATGTACTCTCTAATGGCAGTTTTGAGTTGATTTGGATGTTTGAGGGACCTGATTTCTAGTGATAATTTGTTCCTTGATATGGTAGGATTGTTGCAGCCAATTTTAGTCTTAGGTTTGTATATTTGTAGTAGGTTAAGGTCAGAGCTGTGTAGGCACCCAGTGGGGGAATATTGAGATATGAGGGGAGATAGGCTAGGGCAGAAGGATTTCATGCATAGTATTGATTGAATTATTTGTAGCTGAGAGAGTAGAAGCTGGTGAGGTAATTCTAGCCAGTTTAGGTATCTTAGTGAAAGACAATGATGCAATTTATAAGTTTGGTGGGCAGTGACTCTGGCAACCTTGTTGTAGGTAGGGTCTAGTTTGGTTAGTAGTGTGGAGTTAAGATTGGTAAGAATTTAGCAGCTATATAGAAGGCTAGGTAGAAGGTACGCATGAGAGAGGGTTATTTTTGCTTTGTTAGTTAGAAACTTTTTGTTTTGATAAAGAAGGCTAAGTTTTTGGTGTGTCTTTTGATGCAGTTGTTTACATGTAGATGAAACTTGAGTTGGTCATCTATTGTTACTCCTAGTAGTTTTATACTAGGTTTAACATTAATGGGGGTGTTATTGAGGGACAGTACAGAAAATGTTGATTTAAGGTAGGTGAAGTTCTTTGGGAGAAATAGTAAGAGTTTTGTCTTTTTAGGGTTAAGAATTAGCTGGTTGTCACAGAGCCAGGATTCAATTGAGTTAAAAGATGCTTGAGTTCCAGAAATAAGGTCAGTGAGAGTATCTGTAATGGGGATGATGGTGGAGTCATCTGCGTATTATACAAGAGATGACTGTAGACAGGAAGTGAAGAGTAGATTAGTGAATATATTGAATAGTAATGATCCAAGGCTAGATCCTTGGGGGACTCCCATTTTGACAGTAAGAGGAGGGGAGAGAGCTGAGAGCCATCTCACTGATCAATATAAAGAACGAAGACCAGAGAACAGACAATTTGATAGCATATATAAAAGGAGATGAGGTGATTAAATGGGATGAAGATAGACATACTTTTTGGTTATTGAATGCAGATCAAGATATATATATATGTGTGTGTGTGTGTGTGTGTGTGTGTGTGTGTGTGTGTGTTTATACACACACACACACACACACACACACACACACACACACACACACACACACATATATATATATATATATAGAGAGAGAGAGAGAGAGTGATAAAGAGAGAGAGAGGCTTAATGTTAGGGTTGAAAGAAGATATGAGGAGGCTAGATAGTAAATCTGTCAAAACATGAATAGTACATTTTATAATTGAGACCAGAAGAGAAATGACATTCTAAAAAATAGCAATAGGTGGAGCATATAAGGCAATATTAGATATGAGAAGATAACATGGTATAACATTAAAAATAACATAGAGTGAACAATTAAATCAATATATTATAGATGAGCAATGGAAGGAAATATGTCTTATACACAGACATAAAACTAAATTAAGAATATTTAGAATTTTTGCATGGAAATGTTTGTACAATTATTTATATTTCCCTACAAGGCTTGAAAATGGAAATATGTTTGAGATATTGTGGTTCAGAAAAAGGTTGGTGGGAGAAAATATTTTGAAATGTAAGGAGATGCTTCAGTACAGAAATTAATTGTATTGTTTTAAGTCTTCTAGCTGGAAGAGAATTTGACCTCAGTAAAGAGATGTTGAGATGGTATAAATTAATATATGCTGAAGAGGTGAAAGTATTTCTATCTTTAGTGCTGATATTGTCTGAAAAAGCATAACCAGAAAATGGAAAACTAAGAAAAAACATCAATAGGAGAGGTAAAAAAATGACACAAATTCAAAACATCAATTGACAACTATTAGAGATCAAAAATAGAATTCCTTAGTAAAAAATGCCCTTTATCAGATTTTGTATTGGACTGAGCTTGAAGTGGGCATTGACATTAAAGAAATCACCTAAGGTGTACATCTATTTAATAATGTAGAGTATAATACAAGGTATAACACCATTGGTCTAATTGTGAAGACTTATATTGAAAATAAACCAATATGGTCACTAGTTAATTCCTGACCTCAGTTATATTGCAAATAGTTAACTTGTGTTTTTTTTGTTTAAGGAGCACTCTTAAATTAAATTTGAAATTAATTTGATTAGATAGAGTAGATCTTTGTGATATATGGATTTACATGATTAACAGTTACAAGTTATTGAAAGTTAAATATAACCACTGATTGTCTGACTTGAGGTTAGTGTATTAGTATTATATAAATATACAAGTATAAAATGGTTCTATCAGCAGTTAGTACTAAAAATAATAAATGGATCATGCATTGGTATTGCATAGTACACAAAATAAAAATGTGGTAATCTATAAAGTGTTGTTCTATAAAAAATGCCCATTATGTTTCCTTTCTCCATTTATGTCCATCAAACATTTGCAATCATTCATCCAATCATCTAGACTGGTTTTAAAGGTTGCTATGGCAGTATTGTGCCTGGCAGGTAAGGCTGGCCTGTTCTAGACACAGGTGATATGTTGGGTGAAGTATAGCATCATGCCATCTGGTATGGTGGTTGTGGTAGAATAGATTCATTTCTATACAGCAGATGTTTGCTTTATGACTAGTTCTATTTAAGTGAAAGAGTTTAAATAGTGCAAGGCTGTTCATAGAATGTAAGGCCAAGCAGAAATCCTTCCTTAGAATTCTGTATGACACTAAGTAGAAGGAAGGGCTTGTAGTCTATCAGAGTAGCTAAGGACACAGATACCTGAGATTTCTTGATCAGGAAATGTTGTGGTCTCTCAAGTTAGTTTAGGTGGTTACTGAGGTGCAGGTCAATGGGTACATTATATTCAGTGATAAGACTAATAAGGGATGACTAAAGTAGGAATACAATTTCTTTGAACCTTGAGGACATACCACGAAGGATAAGTTGTGCAAGGTAGAAGGATTTTCTAGCATACAATGGTTAAAGGAGAGTCTTTTATTAATGTACATATGCAAGTCCCTGTTGGCTGTGACAAACATAAGTAGAATTTTATCTATATGGTAAGCAGCAGTGATGCTAGATTTATCAAAGGAAATATGCTGCATTTCCTGGTGTTGAAGGTAAACTCATGACAACTACAACAAATAGTTTGGTCCAGCCCTTGCTGGATTATTTGATTATCAGAATAAGATTTGATAACCTTCCCCCATTTTAAATCATCAGCAACCTTGATTAGCCATAGTCCCATGACATCAGCTTGTATATAAGAGCAAAATATACTAAAGAGGAAGAGACCTACAACAGAACCCCATGGCTCACCACTGGTAACATTTTTTTTTATGTAGTGCAAATATCCTCGATCTTAAAATTATGGGTTCTGTCAGTTAGGCAATTGCCTAACCTGCAAAGTATGTGTAAGAAAAATATGTATTCACATATATAGTAAAATATGTATTCATGTATGTTTTAGCATTATACTTGCTGCATTAGAAGCCTAAAAGGGTTAACACATTTATTCTGCTACAGGCTTCAAAATAATTGCATGTACTTTCTGACTTTGCTTCTGGTCAGCTCAGTGAATGACCTTGATCATACACTGAGAAACAGATGATTTTGCTAGCGTTAGGAAAATAGAACAATACAGTATTCTGAAATGTTATTAGACTTAAGCAAATAACCTTGTTCATGTTGAGTGAACACTGCAGCTGTAGAGGAACTAGATAAAACTGAAAGCTGTAATCAGTATATGCTTTGTGTTCGAAGTAAGAAAGAATTACAAATTGTAACACCAAATCGTTACAGACCGGTGGTCAGCAAGGCCACATTGTTTTTGAGAAAACTTTCTCATGGGAACATTTATAATTGTTATATCAGCAGAAAAACTTACACCTGTTTTAGAACAATGCTTAGAGCTATATTTGACTACGTCAGCTTAGAGGGCTATGTCTTACAGAACAGTATAATAATGAAGTATTTCCTGTATAATGCAGACAAATTTCTGAACTGCATTTTTGTCTCCTTGTACAAGAATAAAGGAACCTTAACTGAACCTTGGCTGCATTGATCTTTGATTTTTCCTTTGACAAGTTGGTCCTTCGGACCGGAAACCTCTCGGTTATCCCGGATCAGACAGGCCTGGTGGCTTGAATCCGTACAGAAGAAGTTACCGAAATGGTTCTTCTTGTTCGAAAAGACCTCCGACTGAATTGTCGTATAAACAGAGGCCGGCCACTTTCTGATCTGCGGCTGACAGGCAGGTTTCAATCGGACCGGGGTGATCAATTGCTGAGGCTCAGGTAAGGTGATTCTACTTTTTTCTGTTTTAGATCAGGGACTTGATTGTATTTGTTCAGTCAAGATTTTTGTGTAAATCCAGGGTCAGAAAAATTGCTATCTTGTCATAGATCAGGGAAACAGAATAAGTAGGCAGGTAGTCTTAATGGGACTATAAAATCTTCGTGGTACCATGTTAAAAAATAAGAAGGGTTACGTAACATTCATAAGGTTAGGACAAAATGAGTAATAAGTGTACAAAACGACCCCAAAATCTGCCGTTAACCGAAGACGCAGAATACATGCGGTCACGACGCGCCAATAACATTAAGTACTACACAAAGTGGGTTAATAAATATGAATTTGATGGTAAACTAGAAAAATCCTCACTTGTCAAACTTTTAAAACAACTCAAAACTGATTCCAAAGGGCAGGTAAAAAGACAGCGCAAATTAAGAATTCCTCAGGCACACAGGTGGGTTGAGGAAACAAACCGAAGGAAACAAATAAATAAAAATTCAAAAGCAATGTTTTTTAGATAAAGAGGATAATAACTTGGTTATAGCATCAGCCCCTCCATCCCCTCCGCTTCCCTTGCCAGAATATGAAGCGAGTGAGCAAGCAGGTCCACCCCCACGATACCCTGGTGTTCCATCAGGTAGAGGTGTTACAAAAGCAGAGCCATTTGTCAGAGATCCTGTCGAGACTAGGTCTCGAACATGCAATTTGAGAAGGGATATTGAGTTATATCAAATAAATAAAAATTTGCGATCTATGAGTAAAGAGGAGATATGCCCACTCATAGAAGTACCAAATCCTCAGGCAGGACAAGAAGGGCAGGACCCACCTCTCCTAGTATACAGACCGTGGACACCAGAAGATATCCGGAAAGCCACAGAGAGAATTCCCCATCCAAAAGTTAATTTTAGAAAGTTTTTAGAAGACTTGGAAGGTATGAGGTTAAGTTATCACTTAAATGGAGAGGAAGTAGAAAAAGTAGTCAGACAAATAGTAGGACCAGATTGGCACATGATCAGTGGCAACTGGAATCCCCGTGACTCTGTGCTTAAGCCCCTCCCACATAGCAGCGCAGAGTTAGGCAACAGAGTGAAAGGTCTAATGGACCGAATCTCTGAGAAATGGAAGCCTAGGGCAGACTGGACTTACATTAATCAATGCATCCAACAAGAAGGTGAAACTGTTGATAGGTATTATGCCAGATTATTAGAATGTTTTAATAACCATTGTGAAATGCAGATTCCTGAAGACCAGACACAAGATTCCCCATATGAGCAGCAGTTAAAGAATGCATTTTTAAAAGGCAGTATTGCACCCATAAGCAGTTTTATTACGAAGCATATGGTAGATCATCGCACAAGCAGATTACAGTCACTGCTTGAATATGCTAGGCATGCCGAAAGGCATTTTAATAACAAAAAGAAAAAGAAAGCCCAAGTATTTGCTGTAGATGACGGAGAAATTTATTTAGTACAGTCCGGAAAGAAGGGCAAGAAGAATGCCCAGGGAAACAAACAATCTGATCAGCAATCAGAGGACTTTTAAGGGCAAAAGAAAAGGGGGCAATGTTTCAAATGCGGTAAAAAGGGACATATGGCAAGTGATTGCAAGAAAAATAAGAAGGCAGCTATGGAGGATAAAAATGAAGAGGGTGAGGACTGACTATATGATAGTCAAGAATCACTGGATAGGAATAACGAAGAAAGGACAAATGAGAATGTGATAGACAGAGCAGAGAATGTGTTAGGAGAAATAGAGGAAGTGCAGGAAGCTACCGATAGTGAAGACAATGAAAAATTAGACCTAGCCTTATTGAGCTTGGAGCTCTATTTGACTGACATGAAACCAGAAGTTACACTCCTGGTAGAAGGTTGGGAAGTCAAATTTCTGTGTGACTCAGGGGCATCACGAACCCTGGTACACCCCTCCAAACTACCGGACAATTCAGAGTCACATGATTACATATTAGTGAAAGCAGCTAATGGACAGCTATATCGGGAGCCTCTCTCCCATAATATTGCAATAACAGATCCTGTTTCAGGATTAACCCAGAAAAGTAAAATTGTTGTTTCTGTGAAATGCCCAGTGAACCTTTTGGGCAGAGACCTTATGCAACTATTTGGCATAGCAGTAGTCCCAACCATGCAGGGTATGGAAGCACAACGACAAATTAATACTTTTGCAGTGCAATCAGAGGGTGAAACATTTTATTGGTACAGCCAGGACTTGGTTATGACCGGTCCTGGGGCAATAACTGGAGAGTTAATGAATGTAGCTATCAGTAAGTTCCCCTGCCTTTGCATTGACATACAACGTCTGTTGCACTGTACTCTGTATTATTGTAATACACCAGGACCTGACAAAAAATATGAGCAAGAATTGTTTAAAAAACATGCAAACAGATTAGTATTGCGTAATCTGTACTGGGACATGAAAGGGAACAGTGTAGTTAGCTGTTCATTGCCCCAGGAGTTCTTTGCACTGTATAAATCAAATCGATTACCACATGTTCGTTTAACTAAGGACAAGAGTATGAAATGAGCAGATCTAGGAGAAAAAGTCACAAAAATGGGAAAAGGAGACAGAGCCAGAACTATCAGAACAAGGAGTACAAAGACAGAAATTAAATTGGATAACACAGACACACCCAGCTGTACACTTGCAGTCAAGCGGGGACAGCTGAGAAGTACTCTTATTAGAAGAGGAAGAAAAAGCTTTATTGGACATACCAGAGACTCTCTGGTCAACAGGGAAATCAGATGTAGGACTTATTAGTACAGCAGGACCAGCTACCATCACGCCAAAGTCAGCATTTAGACCACAAAAAAGGAGGTACCCCTTAAGAAAAGATGCAGAAGCAGGTATTAAACCTATCATAGCAGCTTTACTTAAGGAAGGAATACTGGTGGAATCTCCTGATTCACCATGTAACACACCCTTATTCCCGGTTAAGAAAACAAATGGAGAATGGTGTATGGTCCAAGATTTGCAAGCTGTAAATGACGCAGTAATATCAAGGGCACCCACGGTGCCAGATCCATACACCCTATTAAATGATCTAAAGCCTCAACAAAAATATTTTTCTGTGGTAGATATTAGCAATGCATTCTTTTCAATACCGATACACCCTGACAGCCAGTATTGGTTTGCATTTACATTTCAGGGGAAACGGTATACATATACGGGACTACCACAGGGATATTGTGAAAGTCCAACAATATTCTCACAAGAGATGGCAAGCAACTTGGCGGGGTTTACCCCACCGAAAGGTAGTCAGATTTTACTTTATGTTGATGATATCCTGCTGGCAGCCCCCACCCAGCAAGATTGTAAGGAAGACACTATAGCATTATTGAAATTCTTAGCCACTGAAGGACACAAAGTGAGCAAAGATAAATTGCAGCTTTGGAGAAAACAAGTTAAGTACCTTGGATATGTAATATCCAAAGAGGGTAGGACATTAGATGAAGACAGAAAAATAGCAATCTTACAAGCACCAAAACCCACAACCAAGAAGGAAATGATGTCTTTTCTTGGCATAACTAATTTTTGTAAGAGCTGGATCCCAAACTATGCTTTGGAATCTGCACCGTTAACCAACGTGATTTTTAAGAAGCCTATGGCAGCGCAAGATTTGATACAATGGACACCAGAAGCAGAATTAGCTTTTTGTAAACTGAAACAGTTGATAGCATCCTCATTAGTTTTAGGATTACCAAACTATCATAAACGTTTCTTCCAAACCGTAGATTGTAAGCAAGGTTATATGACGTCAGTATTGACACAACAACATGGGGACAAGCAATGCCCCATTGCTTACTATTCATCACAACTGGACCCAGTGGTGCGGTCTTTGCCCCACTGTGTACAAGCAGTAGTTGCAGCCACAATGGCAGTGCAGGCTTCGGCCTCAGTAGTATTATTCCACCCTCTCACATTGAGAGTGCCTCATGCAGTCGCAATTATTTTACTGCAAGAGAAGATAGCATATCTTTCCCCTGCTAGGCATCTATCCTGTATGACTATCTTGTTGAGCCAACCTCACATGACAATTGAACACTGTACAACTTTGAATCCATCTACCTTGCTTCCAACTCCTGCAGATGGCACACCGCACAGCTGCCTGCAGGTAATTGAGCAAAAGACACTGCCCAGAAAAGATCTCATGGATGTTCCCTTGGATGATGCTGAGGTGACATATTACGTGGACGGTTCATGCAGAAAGGGTCCTACAGGATGGAACCTAACAGGATATGCAGTAGTTTCTGATACTGAAATTATAGAAGCAAAACCTTTACCACATAGCTTATCTGCACAAGCAGTAGAATTGATTGCCTTGACACAAGCATGTACCTTAGCAAAGGGTAAATGTGTGAACATTTTTACAGACAGCCAGTATGCTTTTTCTACTGTACATGTTTTTGTGCAACAGTGGAAAAATCGAGGAATGGTGACATCTACTGACAAACCGATTAATCATGCACAGTTTATTTTAGATTTGTTAGAATCAATTCAGTTACCTCAGAAAGTAGCTATTTGTAAATGCATAGCTCATACCAAGCAACAACATAGAATTTCAAAAGGCAATGCGAGAGCTGACATAGCTGCAAAGCAAGCAGCCTCAGAAGCATTTCTTTTGAGCGTGGAATTACAACCTTCTGAGATTTTAGACTTAGAAATGTTGAAAACAATGCAAACACTTACTACACAGGCAGAAAAACAGAAGTGGGTAAGGCGAGGAGCACTCCTCAAGGAAGGACTGTACATCTCCAAAGAAGGAAAACCAATATTGCCATCTAACTTGTTTAGATATGCAGCTTTGTTGAGCCATGGCAATGCCATGTCTCAAGAGGGGGGATGGTACAGTTAGTCAACCGGGTATTCACTCCATACGGATTTACAAACTATACAAAAATATTTTGTTTATCATGCCACACTTGTAACAAACATCATGCACAGGGGGCATTAAAGCCCAAGCAAGGGAGTTTCCCTACACCACCGTATCCGTTTCACACTATTTGTATGGATTTCATAGAATTGAGTAAATGTGAAAATAAACGTTACTGCCTTGTCATTGTAGATATGTTTTCCAAATGGGTGGAAGCCTTTTTGACTAAAAATCTAGATGCAGCTACGGTTGCAAAGGCTCTGGTTAAAGAGATTATTCCTAGATTTGGTATACCGGAAAGGATCTACAGTGACAATGGCACACATTTCATAAATCAAACTATACAGCAACTCAGTAGTTATTTTGGAATTTCTTTGAAAAACCATTGTGCATATCATCCTCAATCTGCAGGGTTGGTGGAGAGGCACGATGGGATTTTAAAGAACAAGCTTAGGAAGTTGATGTCAGATACACAAAAGAATTGGGTGTAATGCCTGCCCCTGGCACTGTTGAGCATGAGAACTGTTCCGAATGCGAAAGGATTGACCCCTTTTGAGATAATATTTGGGAGGGCATACTATACCCCTCAGTGGAAATCTCTCATGCCCACGGACCAGGAAGCAGACTGTACACTAGCAAGATATATGGGACATATGCTGAACTCTAAACATCTTTTGCAGTCTTCTGTTTCAGGTAAAGAGCCAAATCAACCATTGGAAGTGACAGTAGCCCCAGGCGACTGGGTCTGGGTGAAGATTGTCAAGCGGAAGAACTGGACCTCGCCAAAGTGGGAGGGACCTTACCAGGTCCTCTTGTCAACAACCACAGCAATCAAGATCGGTGAGAAATCCTCTTGGATCCATTTGACACACTGTAAACTTTGCAAAAACTTTAAGCTAGATAAGAATCTTGCTGTTTCACATAAAGACTAAACATGACAGGATCTAGAGCAAACAGGAACGCAGAACAACCCCAGAAGTATTGCATGGTCATCCTGTTAATTGTACTGACAACAATAATCTTTTTGCTGTGGCCCATCCTTTTTTCGGCCACACCAGCTGAAATGAATAAACGTGATGAGCCGACCATAGACTGGCACCCAAACTTTAACACTTATCAGGCAATTACACGTGTGTATGCTGAGACTTTTAATGTTTCAAATTGCTGGATTTGCACAGCCATACCAACAGCATACGGGGGGGTTATTAATGACTGCAGTCCCCCTAGGGGTCAATGACACCTGGGGAAATTTGGTTTATGAGACTGTAGCTATCAAAGCACATGATAAGGTAGCACTGTATTTGCCTGTGACACAAAAGGGAATTGTATGTTTTTATAAGAATGACACAATTCAAGTGGGTTGGAGCAGGTGCAATGTGACTGTACATTACAAATGTTATACCAAAGCAAACAGAATGGATACAGTTTGTAATTCGAATTATGACTCATTTCTTGAGTCCATGCATAAGACTATTGATGAAGTGCAACGTAATCCTGTACTTTTTAAGCAACTGTCTGTAATAGATAGGAAAATGTTTCATGCAGGGCAGCCATTTCATAGTAAAGTAACTACTAAGGTAGAGGATTGTTATTTTGTGTGTGGTAAGAAAGCATATAAATGGTTACCTGAGAATTGGTCCAGCAGTTGTTTTTTGGGGTACCTGGTTCCGGCCATACGACACACTGCAGTCTTGCCTCAGGGAAATATTCGAAATACCAGAGATGTAGCCAAGAAAGCTGTCAGAAAGCCTGAGAATCCAGTGGGACAGATCGAGGCGGGCTGGAAAGACCATCATACCGTGGATACCAAGCTGATGCACATGGACTTGAGTGATGCTGTCATATTGTGGGCAGGCATATTACTAGCATATAGAGTGGCAAAATTGATTTGGGAACTGCAAAAACTGTCTAAACATCTCAAAGCAATGAGTAATGCAACTTTTTCTGCTCTTTAATTGATAACTGATGAACTGAATGCTATGAGAACTGTAGTGCTCCAGAACCGTATGGCTCTCGACTTCACCCTAGCAGCGAGAGGTGGTACGTGTGCTTTAATCAAAGAAGAGTGTTGTGCGTATATACCTGATTATCAACATGAGATAAACGACCACCTTGATGTGATACAGCAAGTGTCGGCCATGACCAAACCAGGTCCCAACCCACTGACGGACTTTTTCCAGAATCTGTTTGGGGGGTGGGGTACCTTCATAATGAACATATTAATAGCTGTCTGTGTGGGGATACTCCTGTTGGGAGTGTGTGCGTGTTGTGGCATACCCTGCATGAAAAAACTGATTAAAGAATTGATAGACATGTCAGTATCTGAAACCTTGTATCAAATCACTGAAGTTGATAAATTGCTGGAAAATGAAATGCTTTCAGAAGTTTAAACTAAATGACTCACCTAACTGCAAATTACATGTGGAAGAGGTTGGGAGAAGAAATTAACTGTTTATGCTTTTGAAGAGAATAAAAGTGTTAATAGGGGGGAAAATGTAAGAAAAATATGCATTCACATATATAGTAAAATATGTATTCATGTATGTTTTAGCATTATTCTTGCTGCATTTGAAGCCTAAAAGGGTTAACACATTTATTCTGCTACAGGCTTCAAAATAATTGCATGTACTTTCTGACTTTGCTTCTGGTCAGTTCAGTGAATGACCTTGTTCATATACTGAGAAACAGATGATTTTGCTAGCGTTAGGAAAAAAGAACAATACAGTATTCTGAAATGTTATTAGACTTAAGCAAACAACCTTGTTCATGTTTAGTGAACACTGCAGCTGTAGAGGAACTAGATAAAACTGAAGGCTGTAATCAGTATATGCTTTGTGTTCGAAGTAAGAAAGAATTACGAATTGTAACACCAAATCGTTACAGACCGGTGGTCAGCAAGGCCACGTTGTTTTTGAGAAAACTTTCTCATGGGAACATTTATAATTGTTATATCAGCAGAAAAACTTAGTAAACACCTGTTTTAGAACAATGCTTAGAGTTATATTTGACTATGTCAGCTTAGAGGGCAATGTCTTACAGAACAGTATAATAATGAAGTATTTCCTGTATAATGTCAGACAAATTTCTGAACTGCATTTTTGTCTCCTTGTACAAGAGTAAAGGAACCTTAACTGAACCTTGGCTGCATTGATCTTTGATTTTTCCTTTGACAGTATGTATGGATCAATACAAAACAACAAAAGGCCAGAAAGAACCAAAGAGAAAATGTATTAATACACTCTAGCACTTCGGCTATACAATAGCCTTCAAAGAGTATTATATAAGCCAATCACTGAACAATAAAACTATTAAATAATAAAACAAATAACACTCAAAAAATTTTTTTAAATTACTTTATAGTAATACAATTATAGTATTTTTAGTGAACAACTAATTCTTTTATTGAAATATCACTGGGATTATTTTTCCAAAATGTTTTTATTCATTTTATAACACAATAACGTAACAGTAGAGTAACAAGAGAAAACAAATAAACTATATAAAATTTCAAAAAACACTAAATAACACCTTCAAGGAATAAACGCTCCACTGAAGAGAATAAATCCAAATACACCAAATAGTGCAAGACAGCAGTGGAACAGGCCAGGGCAAATTGGGACCATAAAAAAGAATCACACTGGTCTGACCATGGTCTGAAGAAGCTGTTTTGGTGGAAGCGCTTACCTGTTTTTATCATCTGCTACTTTGCTGCTATTAAACTGGTTTTATGTATTACTCATTCTGGTACCAATTTGCAATGATCTGTTCTGCTGCTGCCTTGCACTATTTGGTGTGTTATTTGGATTTATATACAATGTCCATATCAGCTAAAAAAGCAATTTACATAGGAGAACACTTAATATTTCTCTAACAAATTAGACAATTTTGTCCAAGCAATTAAATAATGAGTTGTGTTGTTAGTCCTTGCTTTTATACTAGCAATCTCATTCTTACAAATGTATTGCACAAGATGAATAAACTCAACTTTAAAGACAGAAGTAGATTGGGATTTCCAATTTTGGTAACAATTTTCCTTGCTATAGAGAGGATAGACACTAGTCTAAATATCTGTTTTTTTAGGAATGACTTCAGGAACAGGAACATTGAAAAGGATAAGGGAGTCAGAAATTATGCAGTTGTCATTCCATAGAGCTTTACAAAGATATTTAAAGACTAACCAAAATGGGGAAATTATTTTGCAATTTAACAATCGTATGTATCCAGCCAGCATCAGGGTGTCCACATCTCCAGCATTTCATTTCATCTTTCTTGTACATTATTGCTAGTTTATGTGGGGTAAAAAAAATCTATGTAAAAATTTCCATGTGTATACACATCAGAACAGGGAAGATGTGGATTCCTTCACTGACTGTAAACAAAGTTTTTTGTCTTTTTCTGAGAATGATAGACTATTAACTTCAGTTGAATAAGTTCTAAAAGAAACATCTGTTTCACTAATATTATTTCTGAGAATTTTATAAATAACAGATATGTATGAAGTGTACAAAACCAATGTATCATGCTGCCCAAAGATCCAATCCAAGATAAAAGCAACAATGTCAGCAAACAGACAAGGAAGGACCACCACAAGAAAATATATTCAAATAAAAGTGATAATTTAATGAAACAACAGATGAGCGCTTTCACATGGGAACAACGCTTCTTCAGATCTAAATTACAGAATAAAACCTACAGTTTAAATAGCATACTCCATAATTAATCAATTTAGACAATCAAACAATAATCACATATACATCAATTAAGCAACTTAAAACACATCACTATAGTAACTAATGCTTAACAAATCAATTAATTAAAGTAAGACTGTCTTTAAAACTGTTTTTTAACCTACTTTTAAAATGTTTTAAAACCAGTTTGGGAACAGACACAAATACAAAAATTCCATTCATTTAAATGGTCGTGCTTCCAATGCTGGTTTAATGCTAATAAAAGAGTTTAAACCAGGTAAAATATATGCTCGCAACATAAAACTCCAGCCTAATTCAATGCATCCCAAATAATTATTAATATTTCCTCCTCTCTCACTGACAAACACTAATTGTAGTACTTTGAACTTAAAAGCATGAGTACGAAACTCAGAGAGTTGTTTTACCAAAGCATTTTGCATGTTGACATTTTTGATATCATATAAATGATTATAACTTCTATCTCTGAGCCTCCTAGAGGTTTTTCCCACATAAAAACAGCTACAGCATGTGCAAGTAGCCAAATATATAAGGTCACTATTGTTACAAGTAGCGTAGAATTTTGACAGAAACTCAAAATTTAGAGTGGGATGACAAAAAAAACTTTAATATTATCTATCACTTTGCACATGTTGCATGAACCACATGGAAACATACCAAAATTCATAGAAACCTGCGATCTTACCCACTGTTTCTTATCCTTAGATAAAATCTGTTTTAAATTAATACAGTTTTTATAAACAAAACTGGGTGTCCTTCCTATTAGTTCTTCTGTGGAGGGATCTATAGTTAATATATGCCAGTTTCATTTTATAATACTAGTAACAGTTTCATTGTCATTGGTATATTTCACAATGACCCTAAGTTTCTTACTGGAGGAATAAATATTTCTACCTAAGGCAATATGCTTCATAACACTTGAATCATTCATTAATAAACTATCTTTTTTAAAAACATGTTCTCTAGCCTTTTTTATTGTACTATCTGTATAGCCTCTATCTTTAAACAGCCTCTCTAGGGCTACAATTTCATCATTTAACACATCTTGCTCTTTATAAATTATTTTTATTCTATGGTATTGTCCTTTCACTATATTCAAAAATATGGATCTAGGATGCATGCTGTTAAAATGCAGCAACCCATTTCTCCAGCATGGTTTTCGGTACAGCCTAGTGCTAAGAAACCCCATACTGTTCTTGAGAATAGAAACATCAAGAAAATCTATCTTATGCATATTATATATAAATGTAAATTTCAGAAATTCAGTACTAGATTCAAGATAGTTTACAAACTCATATAATAAAGAGACGTCTCCCTTCTAAAGAAAGAAAACATCATCCACAAAACGTCTGTACAAGATAATGTGTGAATAGTAGACACATTTAAAAACATGTAAGGTTTCCCAAAAATACATTACCAAATTTGCATAAGAATTTGCACATGGGGTGTCCATAGCGACACCCCAACATTGCAAATAGAGTTTTTTTCAAACATGAATACACTGTTAGTGAGTACCATCTCAAGAAGGGTACATATCAAAAATACCTCATCATTATTCATACTAGTTAGACTTTGTAAAACATGCCTAATAGCATCTGTCCCATAATCAGGTATTGAAGTAAATGAATTCCTAACGTCTAGTGTAACTAGAAAAACTTCACTATCTATATGTTCATTATTATATTGTTCGATATCACTTAACAGTTGTGTAGTGTCCCTTAAAATTGTAGGTATCTGTTTGACCACAGGGCCAAGTTTCTGTTCAATATATAGGGACATGGTTTCTGTTAACCATCCACCACCCGCAACAATAGGTCTCATGGAAGGTGGAAATATTAACTTGTGTAGTTTAGGAAGCCCTTTTATACATGGAATCAGAGGGTGTTCTACATGCAAAATTTCATAGAGGTCATGATCAATTAATCTACACATTAATAAGTGATAAAGATTATCATTCACATTGCTATAAATCTTCAATAAATGACAGTTGTTTATAGCAACATACATTTCAATATCAGCCAACAATGTAGACATGTCTTTTATGTAGTCTGCCATGTTCATAATGGCTATTCCCCCTCCCTTATCTTCAGGTCTAATAGTTATACTTGAATTCATCCTAAGAGATCATAGTGCTTCAATTTCAGAACTAGTCAAATTAAAATGTATAAAGTGTTCTTGACTGAGCTATTAATAATTGTTGAGATAAAATCCAAGATTTTAAGTTACTCTTATTTTATCCCTCTAATGAGGGTACAAGCTTAGTATGTATAAAATCCTTACAAGTTTGGATGTCCAGCCAATTGCAATTTTGCAAGCTATATCTGCTGTTCAAATAGTCTGCAGAACTTATTTTATTAGCGGAGAGAACTTGATTCCAATATAATAGGTCACCATTCTTAAATTCTAACATTTTCTGAGTATCAAAAAATAACAAACATTCATTTGTGTAAGCAATACGAAACATAATTATCAATAAATTATTAATTAATTGATTAGAAAACACAAGCTTTTTAAATAGCAATATTTAGTTTATAAGAGGTGTGAGAACAAGTTTTGACCTTTTACTTTGAATATATATTTTTAAAATTCATATAAAGATGTCTGTATGTATTTGAGTATATGGCTAAAGCAATGTCCTATTACTATATAGAGATAAGGTTTCCTATATTGATTTCCACTATGATGTATAAGAAGTATTATTCCAAAGCAACACTATGTTAATAAATGTGGAGTTTAAATAAAAAAAATGTTTGGAAATCCTATACCTCCTTCATCCCGACTTGTGGTGTGCCAGAGAAGAAAAATTCCTGTTTTTTTTTGGGGGGGGGGATACCAAAGGAATTTGAGTAATAAGTTATTAATTTTCTGTTTAATTTTGACATGTGGGGGAATTAATAGAGCTTGGCCAATGAATAAGATTTTAGGTAACAGTATCATTTTGATTAAAATTAGTCTGTCTTCAAATGTGAAGAAGTATCTGTTCCAATTGTTAATTAGACTGGTAATTGAGTTTATAAGTTGTTGGTAATTAGATGTGAGCTATTTGTTTGTAATTAGATTCAATAATGATACCTAGATATTTAATATGCATGCCCTCCCAGTTTATGTCTCTTTTTGAATTAAATTTAATAGTAACATTTTTTATTCACTAGAAGTGCTTGAGTTTTGTTGTGATTGAATTTTAGACCAGAGACATTTGCAAAGAAATCTAGATTATGTAATAGGTGATCTATTGAATTTTCATTATCATTAGAAGTTATTAGTAGGTCATCAGCATACAGCTGCATCTTGGGGATAATTTGTCTGACACTTTATATCTTTAACACTGTCATTATTTCTAACATAATTTGCAAGAGGCTCAATAGCCAGGGCAAAGAATAATGGGGAGAGGGGGCACCCCTGTTTAGTACTTTTTAATATTTTGAATGAGCTAGATAGATACGATCCAATCTTTATGTAGGCTATGGACTTTTCATATAGTTCTTTTAATTAATCCTATAAGTTTGGAGAGAAATTATATTTTTGCAGAGCTTTAAACAGATATGGCCAATTTAGGGAGTCAAAAGCTTTATCTATATCAAGACTTAAAATAGAAAGCTCATTTTTTTCTTGTTTGCTAAGTCTATTAATAACAGTAATCTAATTACATTGTCTTGTACCTTTCTGTTTTTGATAAACCCAGTCTGGTTTTCATGAATCAATATTGAATGAATATTATTTAATCTGTCTGATAAGATAGACATGAATATATTGTAATCAATGTTAAGCAAATAAATTGGCCTGTATGTTGTGCAAAGGTTGGGATCTTTATTTGGTTTTAGGATGGGAGAGATGATAGAATATTTCCATGAAGGAGAGATGTTTGCTGTAGTTTTAACTTCTTGAAATGCATTGAGTAAGATTTCCAATATGTTATCTGGTAAGAGTTTATAAAAGACCAGAATTAGACCATCCATCCCTGATGCCTTTTTGTCTTAAGATTTTTTATTTCTTCCTTTAATTCTTTAAAGGCAAAGGGTCTGTATGTGTTATTAATATTGTGTTTGGATAGCTTCTTTTGAATATTATTAGCAAGAAAGTTGTCAATACTTTTGTTATCACTTGTAAATGTGTTATTATTATTAATATCCTTGTAATGTTTTTTAAAACATAATAAGATATTTTTTAGATCTGTAACTTTGATTGTCTGATTATTTCTAGTGTATATTATTTCTTTTATATGACTTTTTTCATTTAAATATTTAGATTTAATTGAAATCCTGTGCATACTCTTGGGATTAATCGATTAGGACTGTAATCTGATTGTTTCCAGATTTACTGATATTTTGTGCTGCATGATATCCTGATATTCCTTGTTCAGTTTACATATGTCAGCTAATGCAGAGCTGTCATTTGATGTAAGTTTTACTTTTAGTTCATCAATTTCTTTTTGTATGTCTACTAGTTTTTTATCCTACTCTTTCCTTTTATGTATATACCAATTTTTGACTTTACCATGTAAGACTACCTTTAAAGTGTCCCATAGGATAATATCTGAAGCCTCTCCATTATTATTGGTGTCTAGGTAAAGCTTTATTTCATCTAGAAACCATTCTTTAAATCTTTGTACTGTTACTAGATAAGCAAGTAGTCTTTTGCAGAAGTTTAAGGGGTCAGTATTAAGTGTTACAGTGAAGGTGGCAGCATTGTGGTCAGACATAGGGCATGATGTCAGCATTACATTATCAGTTTTAGCTAGTAAAGAACTGGTTACAAAGACTTTGTCTAGATTAGTCTGTGTACCAAATCTGTAAGAGTAGTGAGAATACTTCAGGGAGGATAATATTTTTATACCGTCAATGTCAATTAGGTTTCTGTCTTTTATGTAGTTGTTCAAGTGCTTGGCAGCAGGGGACATCTTAAAGGGCTTAGAGCTTGTGGTATCAGTGGAGATCAAGATACAATTGCAATCACCTGCTAATAGTAACTCCCCATTTAGACTTTAATGTTATGGCGTCTAAATATTTTTTCACAGTTTTAGTACCAATACCCAGTATCCAGTAGGTGTTTGCAAAAGTGTACATCTTTTTATCTAGTTTTCATATGACTAAAGCAAGCATACCATCATTGCTTGAGTATGAGTTGACCATTTCTGGATTTCTCATTGATTTTCTCTGTAAAATTTGGACACCTCTTCTTTTGTAGTAGTAGTTAACTTACCAAAATCTTATAATCCTTAAAGGTTAATTTCTTTAGAACTTTTGTTACTAAGAGGATTTCTGAATGAATGCAAAATCTGCTTTATGAAGTATTAAATATTTGTTGATACTACTTTTTCTGGGGTTGTTAAATATTATCATTTGATGGAGACAGCTATTATAAGTAAAATTGAAAAGTGCTTTCCTTGATTCATTATGACAAATACATTTTTTAAAACTGTTACGGACAATTTAAAAACTCTAAATTTGAAAATAAAACTGTATATTTTAATAACCTTCTGCATGGATAAACTAACCCTCTCATGACATCTAGTGGGAATTCCTAGCTACTGCAGGTTAATAGCAAGCAGCAAGGAAACTGCATGTACATTAAAAACATACAAAAGGAAAATTCAGTTTAATATACTATATATGCATGAACTAAGAACATGAAGCTGTATACAACTTCTTAAAATTCTTTTTATCTAAACAGACTAAGATGTTGGCTTGCTTTTTATTTGTTGTATATTGTATTAATTTATTGCCTTTTTATATTTTGAGTGCTGTGACTTCTTTTCTATACCTTGTGTTTTGCTTGTGTTCACCTTTAACTGCATATTAATACTTCAAAAGACCCCACAGCTCTGTCTCTTGTGAGTCAGGCAGAAATTAGAACTGATCAATTAAAGACTCATACATAAGACAGAAGAGGTCACTTAAGGTTAATCATTTGTGAATTGAGGGGGTGGAGCTAGGAAATAAACCTTCCATTTAAGGGGTAAAATAAAACATTTCAGAGCTTTATTGGAAAGGTTCACCCAGACTCTGCTACACTTTGCTGTGAGGGAAAGGTTGGTTTGCTTTTTATTTGTTGTATTTTGTATTAGTTTATTGCCTTTTTATATTTTGAGCACTGTAATTTGTTTTCTTTACCTTGTGTTTTGCTTGTGTTCTGCTTTTAACTGCATATTAAAACTTCAAAAGACCCCACAGCTCTGTCTCTTGTGAGTCAGGCAGAAATTAGAACTGATCAATTAAGGACTCATACATAAGACGGAAGAGGTCACTTAAGGATAATCATTTGTGAACTGAGAGGGTGGAGCTAAGAACTAAACATTCTATTTAAGGAGTAAAATAAAACATTTCAGAACTTTATTGGAAAAGTGCACCCAGACTCTGCTACACTTTGCAGTGAGGGAAAGGTTGGTTTGCTTTTTATTTGTTGTATTTTGTATTAGTTTAATGCCTTTTTATATTTTGAGTGCTGTGATTTGTTTTCTTTACCTTGTGTTTTGCTTGTGTTCTACTTTTAACTGCATATTAAAACTTCAAAAGACCCCACAGCTCTGTCACTTGTGAGTCAGGCAGAAATACCACTGTCCTTCTAGCTGCCTGCCTCTTATGTTGATTTGACTATATATCTCATTTCCTCTCTGCTTTCACTGGCTTGTGTGAGTAAGCACAACATTATCATTTTGTGAAATCACTCCCCTTCAACTATTTAAATTTATTCCAAAACGAATTGAATGCAGTGTGCCAAAAAGTACCACCAGGAAATGGTAAAAGCCACAGTTTATTCATGACCAATTTCTAGACTCACAAACAATTATTGTTTATTGTTTGTGAGTCTAGAAGTTGGTCATGAATAAACTGTGGTTTTACCATTTCCTGGTGGTACTTTCTGGCACACTGCATTCAATTCGTTTTGGATTCTTGGTATTTGTTTTGGATGCTATCGCTCTCACCAGTTTATTATTTAAATTTATTGGCCATTCTACTGTATTCCATAGTACCAAAATACAAAAGTAATCACCCCCTTTCAATCCATCTTGCTGTTTTAAAATAGTGACTCTCCACTAAAACTTAACTTTTTAGACAGGTAAAACTTGAGTTACCTACTTTCACATCTAACTTCTCTAGTTCACACTGCAGTGTTTAGGATAAACCATTTTTTTCATCTTACCTTTAAGCATCTGCGGTGGTGGTGCTGCGGATTGCGATGGTGGTGCTGTGGTAGCATTGTCGCCTCACAGTTAGATGATGCCCGTTCGACTCTCAGTTAGAGCGTCTTCTGTGTAGCGACATGCGTGAATGGGTGTTCCTTCGTTGAAAGTTGTGCGTTAGGCCCGGCAAGCCAGTAAGTAAAAATCTACTGCCAATCATTAGTGGACCAGAGTTCTGCTGTGGCGACCCCTAACCGGGAAAAACCGAAAGACACAAACAAACCTTTAAGCATCCCTGTGACTAGCACTTGCTCTAATCCCTGCTGGAAAGCACTATGAAGCCTTAAACTGATACAAGCACTCAACTCTCCTTATTAATAAGGAAAATGTAATCATAGGTACTAAACAGCCTATAATTTCAAAGTACCTTGCTAAGGTAAGAGAAAACAGCTCCTGTACTTTTCAAAAAAAGCACCAAACCTGGCATGTCCAAGGGTCAGCTTCTGTTGATTTCTCCTGTCCACCTGGTGAATCTGGGCATACTGGGGCAATACAGCAATTGCCTAATGTACACAGACAACCATCTCCTCCTACCACCCAACACTACAACATGTGAGAGATGCACTTACATAGCCAAACTGGAAGCAAAGCTCTCTCCACCCAAGATTGTGCTAGACAGTCAAGAGAAGAAGGTTAACACCCGCACTACACCTCAAGTAACACATAGCCCTTCTAAACTCACACCACCTACACCCAAACATAGCAACACTAAATCCACATATGCGGAGGCCCTTAACTGTAACCTGCCCAAGCAACAAGGACCTCCGAAGCTGAAATGCAAACAAACACCAATCACAACCAAAGTGTCACATAGCTCACTACACCAGTGTGCCACCCACCAACAGCTCCTAAGGCAAGACAACATACCTAACACTTTAGTCATAGGTGACTCTATAGTCAGGCACACTGATGTCCCACTCACCAGACTGAAAAAGGAGAAAATTACAGTGAGTTGCCTGTCGGGTGCCAGGATCTGCCACATAACTCATGCACTCAAGTCACTCCACAACAAGTACAAATATGACTCTGTCATTGTTCATGTTGGAGTGAATGACTTAAGACATACCTCACTGGACTACATGAAAAGAGACATGGAAGAGCTCTCGGATCATGTGGCCTAGGCAGGTATGACCCTAGCCCTGAGTAACACCCTGCCTTTGACCAGAATGATACCACAATATAAGGACAAAATGATTGACTTCAACAATTGGCTAACCTTCTGGTGTCATTCAAAGGGGATCCAGTATCTGTCTGCCTAGGACAACATGATCGACAGACCACGATGCTTTGCCAGAGATGATCTGCACCTGTCGCCCCTGGGATTCAGGTTACTGGCAAAGGCTCTTGCCACCCCTATAGTACCTTTTTTAGACAAAGTTCAAAGGACAAAACCACCACCATAACAGGTACAAGCATGCAAAATCTGAAGGTAATGCTACTCAATGCTTGAAGTCTAAACCTCAAAATGCACTCTCTCGAGGCACTCCTAAAAATGGAGAACATCGATATCAGTGCAGTAACTGAGACCTGGCTCAAGGCTCCAGAGAGCACCCCTGCAATACCAAGCTACAACTCTTACCACACTTTTTGGCCACCAAACCAGGATCAAAACACTAAAGGTGGAAGAGTGTCCATTTTCACCAAGGATATTCACACCACCAGGTTAGTTGCCCAACACAATGCATCTGAAATGCTCCAGGTGCACCTAACACTAGGTAAGACTGAAATCCAAATTGTAGCTTGCTACAGATCCCCCACCATGCCCCAAGATTCTCACTACACCTTTCTAAACATACTGGAAAATATTAATAGACAACCAAACACCCTAATACTGGGTGATTTCAACTACCCTACCATTAACTGGGAAAACTACTCGTGTATCAACACCTTTGCCCAACGGTTCTTGAAATTCATACATTCCAATGCCCTGGATCAACTAATCCATAGTCCTACCAGGGCTCCAATATCCTAGACCTGGTCATTACCAACATGGAAAATCGATGCTCCACACCTATGGTCACCCCCTCGTTGGTCAGATCAGACCATAAGCTAATCACCATTAACAGCCACATCCCAGCCCCCCCAGTAAGAAAACCTCGATAAACAACTTCTTCAAAGCCAGCTTCATGCTACTCAAGTCAGAAGTTACAAACTTCAAGACACCCATGCAGACGGGAACTGAAAGTTTGACTGCTGAGTCTGACACTAAGGCACTGTACAACCACATCCACTCATACATGAATCGTGCCATCCCAAATAGAACCAAGATGCTCTCCTCCAAAAAAAGGAAGCCAATCTGGTGGCCCTCTGCCATAAACAAACTTTACAACAAAAGGAAGAAACTGTTGCAGAAAAGAGGAAAATCCCAGGATGCAAAAAACTCCCTTACCAGCCACAGTAAGAAGCTGAGATTCCTCATAAAATCCTCCAAAGCCAGTTACGAAAATAAAATTGCTAAAGATTCCAAAGACAGCCACAAGGCATTCTATAACTATGTCAAGAATCTAAATGGCAATGCTCAGATCTGCTCTGAGCTACAGCAGAATGGCATTAAATATACTGATCCCAAGGATATTGCCAATATCTTGGCAGATCAATTCAGTGCCAACTTTACCCCCCTCTCACCCCCTAAATAGCCCATCTCAATACTGGAAGACTGGCAAATTCTGGTAATAACTGCCACACAGGTAAAAAAACACACTCTCCAAAGCTAAGAATACAGCATCCATGGGACCAGATGACATCCCGGGCTGGGTACTACATGAACTACAAAATGAACTGGCACCTCACCTAAATGTCATGTTTAATCATACCCTCACCTCAGGCTTCATGCCCACTGAGTGGCGCACAGCTACAGTTTTCCCACTCCACAAGGGGGGATCCATCTTGGATCCTGGGAACTACCACCCCATCAGTCTGACAAGCCTGATCTGCAAGGCCATGGAATGAATTATCATGGAACTTATAAACAAAGACATTGGCAACCTTAAAACACTGGACCCCACCCAGTTTGGGTTTGTGAAGGGCTGATCTTGTCTCCTGAACCTGACTGACTTCTTTGAATCAGTCTCCAGAGCTGTAGACAAGGGTAAGGCAGTCCACACAGCCTATCTGGACCTCGCCAAGGCCTTTGACACCATCTCCTACTCTGGAATCATAGATAAACATACTAAGCTGGGCATTAATCCCTACATCACTCAATGGGTTGCCAACTGGCTTACTGACAGAACCCACACTGTAAAAGTAGCTGACTCCACATCCAGCTCCAGACAAATGACAAGTGGAGTACCTCAGAGTTCAGTCCTGGGACCTCTCTTGTTTGGCATCTACTTCTCTGAAGTACAGGCCAGCTCTAAGGGATTCTGGCAAACAGAGTTCACAGATGACTGCAAACTGTGGGCCATTATTGAATCCTCAAATTATGTCAATACTCTACAAAAGGGCCTTACAGAAACAGATGCTTGGTGCCAGAGCCATGGGCTAAAGCTCAATGCCAAGAAATGTATAGTTATCCCTTTTGGGAAAAAAACATGTACCCATGAATTACCACATAGGTGGCAGCACACTAAACACCAAAAGTTTGATAAGAGACTTAGGGACACAGGTGGACAGTGGTCTCAGCTTCAATAACCACATTGCCACAACAGTCAGGGAATCCTTCTATGTGGCACACCTCATCACTAAGAGCCTTTCATCCAGAAAAAAGGAGGTCATTGTCCCACTGTACTCATCCCTCATTAGACCCATTATAGAATACAATGCCCCATTTGGTATGTACCTCTCAAGACATCTGCAACAACTGGAAAGACCACATAAATACCTCACTAAAAGAATTGTAGGCCTAAAGCAGATGCCCTATTCTGACCGCCTTAAAAAAATCCAGCTATAATCTGTCGCATATCGTCTACTCCGAGGTAATCTCTGCTTAGCATACAAGGCCATGTCAAACCCAGAGCTGTTGGACATGCTACACTTAAAGAAATCTCAATCCCTCAGAGCCACACACTCCAGGGATCTAAATCTTGTCATCACAATAAACAAAACATGCTGGAGAGGTAGGTTCCAGACCCAGAGACTCCCCAGACTATGGAATAGATTGCCCATACATGTCAAGCAGAGCATCTCTTTGGCCCTCTCCAAAAAGAACCTTGATGATTGAATGGGAGAAAGGAAATTCACCCCAGGGATCACGTCAGTCGCCTTGCTAGACAGGGGTCCAGGGAAGTAAATAGTGTGGGAAGAAATAGCCAGAGAATTGTTATGGCTAGACTTGTATAGGCGCTAGGTCCAGTAGCCTAGTACCAACCTGTGAACCTATGAACCTATAAGATAAATTTCTTAATCCTAATTATTGTTTGTTGCTATGAATAAACAGAGGACCATAATGTCATTAAAGCAGACAGGAAAAAGATGCATTTAAAACTGTCACTGTCAAAAACGTATTTGTAATTCTTATTTAAATATAAATGTATTTCAGATTAAATAAATCACTATATACAGTATAACATATGATTATAAGACATCTTAGATAAAAAAATACTTGCTAAATGAATGAAAACACAGTTCAAATTATCTTTCTTGAATCTGACTGGCTGTTAGAGTTCAGTGAAGAGAAACAGGTTCAGAGGTTATGCCTACCTCTTGGAAAACAGTACAGAGTCTGTGAGCTAACTGAAGCCTTTAGAAGCTTGAGCTTGTCACAAAAGTTGTCAAAATTCCATCAAAAAAGTAAGTAGGTAGGAATTTTCTAGTGAAGTGAAGCTTTTAAGAATAACTTGTAAAATGATGAATATTTAAAAGAAAGGCTCCAAATCACCAACCATACACATATGTAAGCTATATTAGTTAAATGGAGCACATTGCAGAAGTTCAGTTAAGTAGTAAATGTATATATAATAACGTCACCACTTTCTTTTTAATTACTTAACAGTAACACAGTTAGCATTTCTCTGACACTAGGACTAAAACAGAAAGGTAAGGCACACATATGAAGAAATAAGTATAGGATATAAAATATATATATTATATATATATATATATATATATATATATATATATATATATATATATATATGTATGTATATATATATATATATATATATATATATAAAATGAGTAAGGGATTTTATACCATTTTACTAGTGCTGTGTCATGTATATAAAGAGATAAAAGTATAAAATAGTAGTTTGCAGTTGGATAAAATTTTGCATTACTTGAATTTTGAGTAATATATATTATTTATAAAGTTAGCATTGCTGTGGGAAAGATAATAGGAGAGAAAAAAGTTACATTACCTTCTGTGTATGATTCCACATTATTTAAAAGGGAGAAAATAAAAACTTGCATGAAATGAGAAGTTATGTATAATCATTTGCTCTGGGTTTCTTCTTTTCTTTAATAGTCCACTCATTTTTTTGAAGCTTGTCTTTTTAAGTTCATTGAAGAACCTATGGGTTCAGGTTGACTTAAAAGGGTTTTTTTTTGTACAAATGTGGATGCTTCTTTGAGAGAGTCAAAAGGTGTCTTTCCTTCTAGCTGACATAGTCTTATTATTGCTGGGAATATGAGATGTGCTTTGATTCCATCTTTTTTTAATGATTTTTTTAGAGGGACACATGCTCTTCTTTTGGACATTAAAAGGGGCGAAAAGTCATTGTCAAACCTGATAGTTTGGTCACCAGTTTTTAATGGAGCAAGGGACCAGGCAGTCCTTAAAACACAGTCTTTGTCTTGCGTGGAGATAAATCGTACAATAATAGATCTTGGACGGCTGTTTTTACTGGATACAGAAGTTTTAGTTAAAGACCTGTGTGCCCTTTCTATCCCAAAGGATAGTGCTTCAGGTATGTCTAGGATTTTAGGAATCTAAGAAGTCAGGAAATTCATCATATTGTCCCCCTCCATCTGCTCCAGGATGCCATAGATTCTTATGTTGTTTCTTCTGGTTCTATTCTCAATGTTGTCTATCTTTTCAATGAGTCTGGTGTTTTCTTGAAGAAGAAAGTCTATGTTTTTCTCTCTTTCTGTTAACCTGTAGTCTATATCTGTTACAGAATCTTCCAAAGCAGCAATCCTTGTTTAAGGACTTCATTTAATAAGGTTATTTGTTTGGTAGTATCTTCTTTTATATTGCCCACTTTTAAGTTTAATTTGTCTATTTTACCCACCAAATATTGAACTGTAGCAAGGATTGCCTGTATTTCTTTCTTCACTGGAGTTTCTTGCTGAGAAAATTTGGAGCTGTTCATCTTCTTTTGTGAATGTGGTTTCAATGTCCCTTCTATTCAAATGTTTGACAGGAAAATATGAACATTTTAGCTTAAAAATTACACCAACTTGTAGATTGCAACTTCCAAAATCTGATTTAGTAGTTTCAGGTCTTTGTTGATGAAATTAAATAAAAAAATCCTATCAGGAAAAATAAAGACTGCAGAGCTCAAGAACTCTGCTGCTTTCAGCCTGCCATCCAAGCCATGCCCTTTATTACTGGGATTTGTTGTTACAGTTTAAAGATTTATCAGGAGTTTTGTATAGATATCCCGGTATTTCCTATAATCTGAGAGAAATTTGAAGGACATGCTTGTACTTAATATATTTTTGATGCCAGCTACATTGATTTGCATGGATCGTTCTTGTTTTGGAACTTTCCCATGTAGTAGTGGTTCCTTAATGGGCCTTTTTTTAAACCCAATGCAAGATATAGTTGTAATACAGAGGGTATTGTTTAATGTTTATGTGGCCTCTTTTACTTGGGGGAGAGTAAAATAATGTTCAAGTTAAGATTACAAGAACATTTGAGAGATATCAGAAATTGTAGGGTTGAGAGCCCTTTTGCACAGCATTCTAAGCTGAAGCATAACTCTTTTCCTATGGGTTTAAAAGGTACTATTTTAGAGAAAGTGAATTTTAAGTGTGCAATTGAAATAGAGATTTAACCAAAGTTGTTATATAAAGAATCAGTTTTTATTCTTAAGTGTGACACTTTAATTCCCAAAGGTCTGAACACTGAATGTAACTGGAGAGTTTTAATTTAAATAACTTTTTAAGTGTTATTTAATTATTTTATTATTTAATAGTTTGATTGATTAATGTTTGAATTAATTAATTGGATTATATAATGCTGTTAACTGTGCTATGTTTCACTCCTTGAAGGCTATTGTATAGCCGAGGTGCTAGAGTGTATTAATAAATGTTGTCTTTGGTTCTTTCTGGCCTTTTGTTGTTTTGTATTTGGTCCTTTGTTGTTTTGCTGTTTGTTATATGTATGGATTAATGTTGAGTTGGGGAGTGATTGTCAATAATTCCAGCATGAGGCAATGCATCAAAGGCCTTGGCAAGGTTCTGAAAAGCAGAATGGACAGTATGACATTTATCCATGACCTCAGTAACACTTTCAAAAACTGCAATAAGTTTGAGAAGGTATAATTTACCTTTTACAAAGATCAACCGGTGTATATCCAAGGACAGAAGTCATCTATAAAATTGCTTATTAGTTCAGCTAAAATACATTCCATAGCCTTGCATATAATATTAGTGAGTCTAACAGATTTGTAATTTTCAGGGTCAGTAGAGGGACAACCTTTATGCAAAGACATGACAATTGCCATTGCCCACACCTACAGGACATAACCACTGGAGAGGCACAAACTGAAGGGTTGATGGAGGATTTTTGCTAGGTGGTACCTTACATACCTCAGAAATCATCCAATGACATTGTCAGGACCCATAAGCATAGTATTTTTAATTTTGGAAAGTTACAAATGACTTAGCCCAAACTGATCTCAGGAGAAGTTGTGTGATAGGGAATTGAGGGGACAGAGGTGATTGTAGATATACTCAGTATAGAATTGTTTACTTCTAAGCTTTCTACTTTAGCTAAAGACAGCCTTATGATTGTCTTTTGAATTGTTTTTAAGTTCATAGCTGGTCTTACATTTCCTAATGTCATATTTTAGAGACTAACTTTCCAGTTTTAAATCCCTTTTTCAATGATGAAGTAGACATCTTTTATTGATGTCCAGGAGTTCTTTCTTTTCACTATAGAGTTTGTTGCTGTGGTAGTTTCATGATATCATAATAGATTTAGGTTTGCCATTATGCTTATGAAAGATTTGGTATGATGCCTTAATTCATCTATCTAACAGGGAATAAAATTCAGAGTAGTAGGTAGCAGCCCCAGTTACAAAGTTTACTGAGGAGCCATTCCATTTGTGATTATCATTAAGATCTGTAAATAGTAACTTATTGTATTTGGAGTAATCCTGAAGGTAGATGAGATATTTGTAGCCACAAATAAGTGTTTCCTAGAGAATCTCACAGCAAGATGGTCACTCTTGACTAAGGAATGGGTAAGAAAAGAGGTGAGGTAATTGGGAAAATGTTTGTGAGGACAAGATCAAGAAAATTAACACCTTTGGATGGTGGAGGGAACAATTTAGTCAAGTGTATTCACATTTATGAAGTCTGGAAATCTGTGTGCATATTTGTTGTTAGTAACATGTATTTTCTAATTTATGTGCAGTTAGTTGAAGTTACCCATAAGAAGGGTATTTAGTTTGATTGTTAAGTTTTCCAACTGATTTTGTGTTTTGACGTAATCAGAGATGAGGATCAAAACATTGGCTATTATTTGACAATTCATTTCACTGAGTGTAACTAGGACTTCGACCACAGAGTGCACTTTAGGAAAAAAATCCTTTTAGAATGTTAGTCATGATCAGATTCAGTTAAATATATTTCTTTCAGGCATTCTGCATCATGACATGACTTGTCCAGTAAATTTTAATACCCTGTATTTATTTATTTATAGGGTCTTAGTGCCCATCAATGCTTCATAAAAATATTTTGTTATTGTGTCTTACAAATGATTAATGCTTTATTCAGTTAAGTGTAAGAGGCAAATATGCAAACATGGAAATAGACATTAAAAAGTTTTAAAGTTTTGTACATACATTTTTTTTGTTGTTTATGAAAGGCTTTTTCTGTTTGTTGATCTGTATTTCTTCATAGGTAAGTACTAGGCTAGCTGTACTTGTGGGCCATTTTAAGCCTATCCAATTTCCCTTTCAAAGTTGAAAATCAAACCATGTACCTTGTGTCTGTGAGGTAAGCACCTTAACCATTATACCAACCTCGAACTCAGAACTCAAACTCCTTCTAGTTGGAATTGAACCTGCAACCTAAGATCCCTTTAGAAATCATGACAGTCCTCCACTCTACCAGTTGAGCTCTATCTGTCTGTCTATCTACTTATCTAGCTGTCTATATTTACATTTATTTTTTTCTGATTTAGTTTGTTCCATCACACTTGTATTTTTATTATCAGAGTATCTCTGTGGTGGTATTTATAAATAAATGGGAAATTTGGCCAGAGCACTTGTGAAACTTCCAAACTCACCATCAAGGAGTTCTGTCCTGTCAGCTCCTAAGATACTGAACCATTAGTTATTTAAAGTTAATTCCCATAAGCCTGGTTTGAGTGTTTATTAGGTGAACTCCTACACCTCTCAACTATCAAGACATGTGCAAAATGTCCAGATTTTTACCTCTGTAGTTTTGGACTGTTGCTCACAAAATGTATGTTTTCCTGGCAAATCACTGAGGATTGAAGTCACTAAATAATGACAGACACTTGAGTTTCTGGTTTCATATATTTCAAACATGCATGCTAATAAAAAACATGTTTTTCTAGCAACTTTCATCTACAGGACCAGTATTTAAAATGTGTGGCTGAATTTGGGCATCTGGTATTATTTTTGACTTGTGCAGAATTCATGCACTTATAGGTTGAAAGATATCCCCCGTTTAATAAAGAAAATACACTGTTTCTGTGTTAATGTAGAAATATAACTTAGGAGTAGAATTCTGTTTTGTAGTGTGCTCTATAATGCTTACAATAAAGTTATTGCATATGTTCAATATATGTCAGTATAAATTTTAGATCTTTTATTTAACCATAACATTATGCACTTAAATGGTTCACTCAGTGACAAAATGCTAGGTTAGAATTTTGGAAGTAGATAATTTGCTCCCCTTTTCAGCTGTTATTATTAGAGGAAGGCATAAAGACAAGGGCTAAGACTCAGAAACCTGTGCTGCACTACAAGAAGTGCCTAGGGCAGTAAGGCTGTTGATGCACAGTTTGTTATGACATCCTTCAGAATTCAGTACAGGCGTGGGATTTTACAGAAAAAAAGAAAAAAAACTCCATCCAAATTTTACTGTGAACAGAGGTCAAGGAACTACAGTGATGCAGTGCAAGAGTGTAATTACAGAACCCAGGAGACTGAGGAGAAGAAGACAATGTCATAGAAGTCATATATGGTGGTGGCTATCTGCTTTGGGATACAGAGGAAACAAATATGATCTTCTAAAATGTCTCATTAGCTCATCTAAAAAGTTATCTTGTATCCTCAAAGCAGATGCCTTGGAGATTCCTATAATACTCCATATTGATAGCTGAAAAGCTTATGTGTCCAGGATTGTCATGGCAGCATACATCACAGTATCCAGGGGTACATGTGAGCCATGGATTTCTCAAGGTGCCGTATGTGGCTAACATGGCTATATGGATAATCATAGTATGAACATTCCACAAAACAACATCCCTCAAAAATATACAGTTGAGCTGTCATGGTGCAATGTATGGCACATGTTTGGCTAGTGGCATAGGTGCTGAGGAGAGGGGGAGGTGTGCATGGGATTGAGGTGCCATTTGGGGCTCACCCACCCAGGGACAGGGAGGAGGTTCTGGCTCACTGTTTGAGTCACTATAGGGAGCACTACATGTTGCACTGCAGAGCTCAGGTCTGCAGAGCAACAGCTGTCTTGGAGTTGGGGATCAGCATATGTGTAGATGCTCCCCACAGTATACAACATCAAAACGTTAGTGAGCCACCTTGGAGATTAGGAACTCCAAGGGGAGGGCAGGTGAGTCCAGTGGTTCCAGCATTCTGGCCTACTCCTTACCACCTGGCTCTCATCTTTCAGTGGGAATTAATGGACTTATTAGAGCCCCTAGCCAGGGAGTGAATGGACCACAGGGTTCTCACCTATCCTGCAGAGTAAATAGATGATGTTTCTGTGAAAGGAACCAATGAGACAATTCAGTTAAGGTAGGGGGGGACCATTTAGCAAGACATGGTAGACAGGGAGAGGAAAAAAACAGTCAGCATCACACATTACTGACTATAATAACAACAAAAATAACATTTTGTAGGGGGTGGCACCCGACCGTCTTTAAATTTATTAATTCCAAGATTGCACAACCATGGTGTATAAGGCAAACTTCCTTACTCCCTCTAAAACTGCAGGCTTAAACAGGATCTCCCTGCATGCTCCAACATGTTTATTTTTATCATGTCCTTTAACTGCATACATATGAGAATCAGTTTAGGATTGTTGTTTTAGAGAGGTTTAGTGCCCTTATGGTAAGGAAATGATAAAGAGCTACTTGCCTGGAGTTAACATGTCTGCTAAGTAAGGTTAAATGTCTGAAATCCACCTGGTTTAAATTATATGGAA